>NC_067207.1:13665444-13837507 GCF_026262505.1 Trichomonas vaginalis G3
AGTGACTTTGAGTAGATTTTGAATTTAATATAGATCTTGATTTTTAATAACCATCATAGCAAGAGCTAGTTGGTGAATGGTATCCGCGAATTTCGGCTTGAAAGTTGGGAAACTTTGTCCGAATGTTAAACTATTCGGACAAAGTTTCCCGCTGTTTGCGAAGGAATTGTTGGCTATGATGTACTGATTCATGATCAGTACATCATAGCCAACAATTCCTTATACAAAGTTCAAAAACTTGGGTGCAATCAGAACTGATTGCACCCAAGTTTTTGAACTTTCTCGAGGGAATGAAAGGGTAAGAGGTATACATTATGAATATATACCTCTTACCCTTCCATTCCCTCTCTGACAGCGGGAAACTTTGTCTGAATGTTAAACTATTCAGACAAAGTTTCCCGCTGTTTGCGAAGGAATTGTTGGCTATGATGTACTGATTCATGATCAGTGCATCATAGCCAACAATTCCTTATACAAAGTTCAAAAACTTGGGTGCAATCAGAACTGATTGCACCCAAGTTTTTGAACTTTCTCGAGGGAATGAAAGGGTAAGAGGTATACATTATGAATATATACCTCTTACCCTTCCATTCCCTCTCTGACAGCGGGAAACTTTGTCTGAATGTTAAACTATTCAGACAAAGTTTCCCGCTGTTTGCGAAGGAATTGTTGGCTATGATGTACTGATTCATGATCAGTACATCATAGCCAACAATTCCTTATACAAAGTTCAAAAATTTGGGTGCAATCAGAACTGATTGCACCCAAGTTTTTGAACTTTCTCGAGGGAATGAAAGGTAAGAGATATCCATTTCCTTTCACCTTCGTTCTCAATAATTAACTTATAAATTTTTTAAAGCAAAAAAAGTCTGATTTTTTTTGACAAGTAAATATATAGGGAATTTATCCGACCAAATAAGTGTCACTTTTTCGGTTCACCTCACTTTCCGTAACTCGTCTTACAACAATTTTTTTATAAAATTTTATCTCATATGAAAGAACATGAATTTAGAATATTCGGAACTCATGACAGAAGAAGAGAACGAACAACATGTAAAAGATTATGCAAAATTTCTGAAGACATACAAAGCATTTAAACAATATCTAAATGCTTCTAAAGATTATGCAAAATTTCTGAAGGTATATAAAGCTTATGAAAAAGCGTATGAAAAGTTTATACATTGGGGAATTGTTGTAAAATATCGATATGAAGACTAACCAAAAATATATTTTTGCTTAAATGAGTCAGGGTCAATTTCTTCAACCATTTCACTTCCTTCGTCAATGTCAATAGAAGCTTCTTCAACCTTTGGTAGAGCTTCTGTATAACATCTTTGTTCGTTATTGTCTTCAGAGATGAAGGATAATATTTCACATTTGTTTCACCTTTCTTATATTCTTTCTGCTGCGATAAATCTAAAACAATACTGAAGAAGTCAATATTAGAGTTCTTTATAACAGTATAATGAGTATCTTTGACATTCACGAAGAAACTCTTTTGTTTCAAAACTACTGCTAACTCTTGTGAAGTATAACGTTTGCGGTCAATGACGATAGCTAATGGTCTGACATACTGACCAAACTTAGATTCTTTCACAAACTTCTTGTTAAAGATAACATTAACATTTGAAGCATTATTGAACTCATTCTTGATGGCAGTAGCGAGAGTATTGTATGAAAAGAACTTGCAATCTTGCATGTGTTTCATTAAAATAAAAATATTAAATTATTTTGAAAAATAACTTAAAAAAATCTAATCTAATTTTTTCAAAAAATATTTTTTTATTTCCTACTAAAGATGTATCGGAAGTTGTCTAAGTTAGAACACTCGGAAATAAAACAACTTCTTACAGAAGCTAATATAGATGTTGCAAAGCATTACGCAACAAACAAAAAGGCACTCGCTGACATCCTCAATGACTATAATGGTGCAATAAGTTATGATAGAATTCATGAGTTCATAAAGCCGCAACGCGGCGAGGACGAAGTCCATGCAATAGCATTTCCTTTAAATGACGTTGCTATTGACTTATATCATAGACGTTCAGTACCTCATGAAGTAAGAAGAGAAATGTTTGACATAACAAATGCAAACGTTGGTGAAACAAGAAGAAGAGACGACACACTGAAACAACAGAGAAGAGAGATGTTTAAGAGCGCTATAGAACAAGTTCGCAAAGCTAACGATGTCATTCGTTCCATTGACGACAAACCAAAAGAAGGTGAGAGATGGTTAAAGAAAGATGAAGAGAATAGGAAGAGAAATGTGAAGTCAGGCAATAGACTCATTGACTTTAACATCGAAGCTTTAGATGAACCAAACAGAGACTACTTACACAAACATTTCGGTAAGGTTTTCATGAGACTCTTAGAGAAAATTAAAATAAACTCACAACAGAGATGGATGGTATGTTATAAACTTGGTGGAAAGTATGAATGTTCTACGTTAAACCTCAATAATATTGGAACATTACTACATCAGCTCTTGAAGGAGAACTTTATATCAGAGATAGAAGCAAATGCTGCAGGTATTGTTGAAATGCACTATGACTTCTTCTTGACAAACATAAAGAATCTTACTGAAATAAAGATGTATGATTTAACAGAATATGAAGGCTTAACGATGTCAGATGTAAAGAAAGGCAAACCAAAAAAGAGACCATATAGAGATGAAAGCACACTGACAAATGACCAGAAAGCCATTTTGGAAGCTCTTAAGCAAACAGGAAACCCAGCACTTATAGAAAGCTTTTGGAAAGATAATGGTGAAAAGAAGTTTTATAAGAAGAGAAGCGGTCAGTTCTGGAAGTATCTTTGCACATTACCTATAAATCTTGAGCGCTACCAAATCTTCAATGAATTGAACAAAAGAACTGCAGCACTTATGACAGAAGACAATTGTTTCGTTTATGCTTGCATTCAGGCTGGAGTAGATGAGAGACTATTGACCACATGAGAGAAGTCATTCGTGTTAGAGACTTTCCTCAAAGTAAAGTACAAGAAATTTCTGACGCAACAGGTATAGCATTTAATGTTACCATTGGTTATTTCAATGACTCAAGACATAATGAAATAAAGAGATACATACCAAAAGAATGTGAAACTGTTAGAACTATTGACTTACTTCTTGTTGAAGACCACTACATGCTAAACGAAAGATTACCAATGACAACATATTTCATTCGCAACTATATAGAAATTCTCAAAGCTTGTGGTGGAATGAACATTGAGAAACAAATGAAGATTTATACAAAGAGAGAAGATAAATATGTAGTTCGTTATGATAGAACAACACCGTTATGGGATGTTATGAAAACATTGTGGGAGTGCAAATATTTCGAACCTATTTCTTATGGAGAACTTTTCACATATACGACTGACTTATATAAACAGAACCTTGCACCATTTAAAGATTTGACATATGCTCCAAAGTATTGTGTACAACTGAAGAAGAAAGCCGAGTCAAAAGAAGTAAATAAAAATAAGTGCAAGTTCATTCCTGAGCACGTTTTCTTTGCTGACTTTGAGTGCAGTACGATGGCTTTCATAAAGCTTTTAACATATGTTACGACAGTGAAGATGGTTCAGTGAGTGAAAGCATTTGGGGTCAGAACTGTGCAACAGAATTTTTGGAGCGACTTCCTGACAAGAGTTTAATATATTTCCATAACCTCAGTTATGATATAAACTTCATCTTAAGACACATGACAGAAGTGAAAGGAACTCCCATCATTAAAGGTTCACGAACAATGCAAATAACTGGCTTATATAAAGGAAGGGCAATTATTATAAAAGACTCTTACAGTGTTATAAATAAGAAGCTTAAACTATTTCCTGCTATGTTTAACTTACAAACAGGACCGAAAGAAGTATTTCCATACAACTACTACAGCAGTGTTTTGTTAGCAAATGACAACAGAACTGGTGTCATTTCTGAAGCATGTAAGTTTATCCGGGATGCAGATACATTCATGAAAAACATAGATTCCATCAAAGGTTGCAGAATAGATGAGAACCACTTCGACTTAGAAAAGTATAGCACATTTTATTGCAAACAAGATGTAAGAATTTTAAGAGAAGGTTTTGTTAAGTTCCGCAATGACATATTGAAAGAATTTGATTTAAACGTTTATGACTACGTTAGTATTTGTTCAATTGCTAACAAATTATTTGAGAACAGAGTGTACTTCCCGAATGGAAATTTATATGACCTCTCAAATAAACCAAGAGAATTTATTTCGAGATGCATTCAAGGTGGAAGATGTATGTTGTCAGATAACATTAAACAAAAGAGAAAAGAAACTCATTGCTGATTTCGACGCTGTTTCATTATATCCATCAGCTATAGCAAGACTTTATACTTTAGAAGGTATTCCAAAGGTTATGAAGAAAGAAATGTTAAGCACAGAGTATCTCATGAGACATTTATTCGATGACGACCAAAAGGAACCCATTGGTGAAAAGTTTATGTCTGGCTTCTTTGTTCTCATTAAGATAACAGAGATTGGAATACATAGACACTTTCCTTTAATAGTTTGTGACCCTGAACTAAATCCAGAACTTAACGTTCCCAGAAGTTCAAACACTTGCTGTTTAATGTATGTTGACCATATAACATTACAAGACCTCATAAAATATCAAGGTGTCAAATGTGAAGTGTTGCAAGGATACTATTACGATGGAAACAGAGATATTAGAATAAGAGATGAAGTAAAGAAGTTGTTTGAGTTAAGGTTAAAGTATAAGAAAGAAGGAAATCCTTTGCAAGAAAATATAAAGCTCATTCTGAACAGTATTTATGGCAAAACTATTCTATCTCCTATTGAGTCAAAAATAACCATAGTAAATGACAAAGATGCTATAAGATATGCCATCAGAAACTACAACCATATAGTGAAGTTCGAAGGTTTGGATGGTTCAGATAAAACTATTTTCAAGCTAACGAAAAGCATTTGCAGACACTTTAACTTCTGTCCACTTGGTGTTAACATTCTGTCTATGTCGAAGAGAATAATGTGTGAAGTATTCTGTACTGCTGAGGACTTAGGAATGGACATCTTTTATAGCGATACGGACAGTATGCATCTCTACAATGAAGATATCCCTCGTTTAGCTGAAGAGTTTGAGAAACGTTATGGAAGAGTTCTCATTGGTAAAAACCTTGGTCAATTTCATAGCGACTTTGCAGAAATCACACCTGGAAAACAAAGTTTAGCATACAAGTCAATATTTTGTGGAAAGAAGACTTACATAGACTTACTCACGAATGATTTAAATGAAGTTGCATTTCACTGCAGAATGAAAGGCGTGAAGCAAGATGTTATTGCTTTAACCGCTAATGAAATGTTTCCTGACTCTGTTCAGTGTTTCTATGATGAAGATAAAGGTTTAATGGTTCCGCAAGGAACATATGACAAAGACTCTGAGTTCAGTTTAATGAAACTTTACAAAGCACTTTATGACGGTCAAGAGATTGGATTTGACTTATGTAAGTCATGTCAACCTTGCTTTGAAGAGAAGTTTAACTTCTATTCAGACTAAGACTTCATTCATAAAAAGCTTAAGTTCTGAGGTCATGAATGAGAATAATGAGGTCATTTATTTTTGTCAGCAATGAGGTCATTCGTGATAAAAATAAAACTAGCGGCAAGGGCGAAGCCCATGTGGTCATTTACAATACTGCGATGGTAGAGTTTAAGAGTTGTGCTTCAATGTAGAGACAGTCCTTATGGTCTGGAGGTAAGAACACTGGGCAGTTATGGTCATGAGTGGAGAACATGTCTATCCAAAACTCACGATTGAAGCCAGTTAATTTATAGTATTTAGGGTTAGGAAGTGGTGAAGTTCTTGTATGACCAATGAACTCATTTTCAACTCCCTTACTTAAGTTTGAATATAATATAGCTTGCTTTCTATCCCAAATGCCTGGAAATCTAATTTCGGAAAAATCATTTTTCCTCGGAAGCATTGCATCATAATTGAAAACATTCTTGAAATCATCACTTGGTTCAGAGATTTGAAATCTTATACGTAATGGATTTTTTTCTTTTTAGCTACTTCATTGAATGGTGAGAATACAATGAATTGACAGTCATGTGTTCCATCTTCATTTTACAAATTCGTAATGAAAGCTATTAATCTTTCTACAATTCCTTCTTCTTTCAGTTGTGCAAGAAACTCACGTAAAGGCTGTAAAGTTTGTACTTCAATGTTAAACTTTTTTTGAAAATTTCATTAAATGTAATTATACAGTCTTCTAACGTCGTATCGTTTAAAGTATTTGTATATGTGAATGTTTTGGGCGCTTAAAGACTGTTCGTCATTTTCTATCTCGACTTGAAGTATAAAGTCAACCTTTCTGAAAGCACGTGTTATATACATAGATGTTATGCCAATGTACTTCTCTTCATTTATGTTCACAATCCAGTCTGTTGGAAACTTAAACGTTACTCTGTTCCCCTTTATTTTGACGTCAGGGTTTTCACTACTGAACGCAACAGATAAAGGTATTTGTCTATACATTTAATTCGGATAAAAATAAACCATTTACTCTTTCTTTGCTTCAGCTTCTTTAGCTTTTGCTTCAGCTTCTTCTCTAGCTTTTTTCGCCAGTACTTGGGTTCTTTTGTCTTCCAGCAGCTAATGCAGCAAGTTGTTTTTCACTAAGTTTTCTCTTTGGTCTCTCTGGCTTTTGTTCTTGTTTTTGTTCCTTCAGTTCGGATAAAATTTGCTCACGAATTTCTTTCTTCAATGCTTCAACATCTATGACCCCTTGGGTCTTGTCCGTAGGGCTTGTCTGAGTCATTTGACTGCAGATAAAAAACAAAATTAAAACTTTAACCGATGTAAAATGAGCTTGTCAAAATCAGAGCGAGAGTCTATTATATTAAATGACGCAAGAGGAATACAACATCCTTTCTATTACGTAAGTCAGAGTAAAGATGGTAAAATATACGTAAGAAAAAGAAAGGTTCCATTAGCGAATGCAGAAAGCGACAACATTAAGGTGTATGGCAAGGGTGAAGTCCACGAAGCCCATATAAAACCTTCTGTTCAAACTGAAAAGTCAATAGAACCAGAAGAAAAGAAGCCAGATGTACTTTCAATAACGAACCAAGAGCTTATTGCAAAGTTCGTGAATTTCATTGAAAAACAAACCGAGTCAAAGAACCCTGACCCACCAGTGAAAGAAGTTGAGACAAAAGAGAATGTACAGTTCATTGAAAATGTCAAGAAACAACTTCCACCACGAATGCCAAGAAGAAGAGTGAGAATAATGAAGTAAATAGATATTTTTATCTGAAGTAAATACATGCAGAACGAACAGCTAAACGAATTTACTCCAGCAGAGCATATTCATCAGATTCGCTCATATTTCGATATCATAGACAATGCAGTTCAAATTGGTGACACTAATAGAAAATATTCTGACGCAAAGATTCCATCACAACCTGGAACTGCTAAAGATAACACATGGGTAACATTCAATCTCTCACCTCCTGGTGAAAATATGTTGGACCTTTACAATACATTCATTACGTATAAAATGGAAGGTCAATTTATTGTAGATAAAGAAATTGGTTCAGGTTCCAATAAAACAAACCCACCAGGATTTTGGATTGGTTTCGATGACGCTTTCTATGCAGTTGCTGGATATCAAATCCTTGCAAATGGTCGTATCGTATATTCTCAAGACAACGCAAGAGAAGAAGCATATATAACTTCAAACTCACAAACTACCGAACAAATAAAGAAAGTAGATGTTTTCTCAAAGACTCGACATGAAGATGTATGGAGTCATTCGGGAACATGCAGAACAGGACAAATTGTTAGTGGTCCAATTACAGCAGGAAAATCATTTGATTTTAAGCTTCGTTTAAGAATTCCTGTTAGAAGATTCCTTCCATTAGAAGCTATTCGATTTATTCCAGCTTTTGCAGGAAACATTCAGCTTAAAGTAAAGTTCAGTAGCGACGCCTTACAATGCACATCTATATCTGTAAATGATATCATTGCTTTCAATCCAACTCTTAAAGTTGCATTTGCTTCAGATTCAAATCCACCGACAAATAAATTTGTTCCATGGAATGAACCATTCACTATGATAACGAAGGCAGTAGAAGCTAGTGGAACAGTTACTATTACAACTGTAACCCAGCAACTATTTCGAACAAAGATGGATTTTAATGAATGTTTCATTCATCCAAAGTCATTCTCTTTAGACCCTAACATTTATACAGAACTTGTAGAACATTATACAAACGAGGCTTTATGTTTTCCTGTTAAAGTTATGGATTGGATTCCTATGGACGGTTCATTCTCAAAGAATACAGATAGTTCAAGTGCAACATTTACAGCAGCTTATACGCCTATTAATGTTAAAAGTATTTGGGCACTATTTAGAAAGAAAGACAACTATTATGTTAATTTTGAGAACCCTAAGTTTAAATATCTTCAGCTTTCCATGGGAGCTTATGGAAATATGCCTGCAGAACCTGAAAAATCATATGGACCTGTATTTTATGAAATGGTTGCGAACGCTTGCAATACAAACAATGATATGATAGGATTTAATGAAGATGTTATGAGGTCATTGGTGGATGATGGTAGTGTGGAACATAAATGGGATAGCTATGACAACACACATTTCTTATGTGGTTTTCCAACAGAAGTGGACTTTTGCTTCCAGCAAGGTCAAACATCTACTGCTCCAATAACATACAAATTGTCTGTTAAAGGACCTATTGAACTAGCAACTGAAAATGTACCAAAGCCACTTATTGGATTTATGAGGGATTGTTGCTTTGCCATTCAGGTGCGTGCTAATGGCATCCCATAATAAGATTAGATGACTATAACTTAGCTACGGACGACAGTGAGGAATAAAGGATGAACGTTTATTTTTAAAGCTTATAAATGAGTTCTTCATCAAGCTCTCGTGAACCTTCACCATCTATGAAACAAACTTTACCAAACGATTATGGAGCACCTATTGAATATTTCTTACGAGCTGCACAATGGCAAAGAGCAGTCTCACCAAGGTTAGGTGTTCCACCAGCTCCTGTCAAAAATAGCATTTGGTCAAGTCCTTATATAAGATATGGTCTCCCACTAGGTTTGCTAGCTACAGCAGGAGCAGTTATGATGTTGAAAAGAAACAAAGCAAATGTTGTAAATAATACTGAAGTAGCTGAAGTTAAACAAACTCCGACACCTTCACAAGCAAAACCTTCAATGACTCCTGAACCTATGAAAGTACAAACTCCTGTTCAAAAGTCAACTCCTAAACCGACTCCAACATTTAAACCAGAACCTACTCCTCAAATAAATCGTAAAACTCCTGTGTTTCCTTACTGAAAAAATAACGTTATTTTTATTTAATATTAAAATTTTTATTTGATTGAAATGACGACTAAAGTCACTGAAGCAATGAAACAAAAGTTTTTGGTAGAATACATTAAATCAGGACTATTCCAGAAGGTTTTTACGTTCATACTATGAAGGATGGTAGAGTTCAGTTTAGAAAGATAAAGCAACCATTAGATAAAGAAGGAATTTTGAGAAAGATTAAACTTCATGAGGACAACATTGCTGAACTTAAGAAGAAGCTAGAAGAGTTATAAAGTAATGAGAACGTTTATGTTATGAGAAATTTTTAACGTTAGTTTTATTTTTACTGAAAATTTTTATTTGGATGTAATGACGAAAACTATTGAGATAACAAACTACAACGGTCATGAGTTCAAGAATTTGTTCTTCGTTCCTCGTGAAAATACATTCTATCAGATACGAGGGAGAAAGGGTAAAGTTAGTTTGAGCGTTTACGATAACAAACATAATGGGAGATATATAAAAGCAATAGATACAAACGGTAAGCGTGTTTCATTAGCTTTGTCAAAACTTACATACATTTATTTTGACAGTGACTTTGACCTATATGAAGAAGAAAGTGAGTCAGAAGATTATGAGCTGTTATGTGAAGCACAGCAATGGGAGGAGTTGCAATACTTTTGTAAGTGAGAACGTTTATTTTTTACATTAGTGAGGTGAAGTGGTCGGTGGTTTTGTAAATATTTAAGGTTAAGTTAGTGTTGTCGTTTGTGTTGTAAAATATACGTTAACGGTTTTGTAAAGTGTCAAATTCACAAGTATTGGGTAAGGAGGCGCGCAGTGTCTCCGTACCCATGACTTGTATACTAACTAACCGCGATTCCGAAGGTTAAGGTTCAAGTGTCCCAAGTTGTTGAGGACTGGGGTAAGAACCTTGCCTGTCTCCTTGTTGCGGATTTGGTATGGGTAAGGTTGGGAAATTTCGTAACCGTCATCGGCAACAAGGGTTGCCCATGTAGCGGCTTCAGGAACTTCTTCTTCTTCTTCCTCTTCTTCTTCGTGTTTCTTTTCTTCCTCTTCTTCCTCGACAATTCCTTCTTCAATTTGGTACTCACGAAGTACGGTGTTGCATGTTCTGTCCTTTCCGAGTACCTTCCAGATGGCGTCTATCTCTTCGAAGAAACGGTAGATGAGTCTGGCAAGGTCTCGGTTCTCTCTCTCGTAATTGCGCAACGATTCTGAGAAATCGTTCAGGCATTTCTCATTGGAAGCTTGGTTCATGAGGACATCGGCTTTGAGATTGGTCATCTCTGTCATAAGACTACTTTGGAGAGTCTTAATGGTGTTTGTCAGATGAGCTTTCAATTGGGCAATTTGAATTTGAATTGGGCGCTTGTCTGGCAACCTTGAAAGGACATCTGCCATTGTGTTCGGCTTCGGTGCTTGTTCGGACATCGAAAAAATGAAGTGGTTTGAGAATGACGGTTTTACTTCAAAAAACTGGTTATGACAGTTAAGTCATACAACAAGTTTAAAATAATATCTTGCTCTTCTTCTGAACGTTTGTTGTCTCTTCCGATAAAAGTTTCGAACATGAGAACCAAAAAAAGTTTTTTGAGATTGCGGAAGAGTTCAGGCAAACGTTCATATTCTGGATATATTGGGAGCAGTTCAAAACATCTGAGCTGACTTTCGGACAAAATTGGGACAATGTCAGAAAATTCATCTTTGGTCGGACTGCTTGAAGGTAAGTCCCTTACATGTAAGTAGCTCTGGTAAAGACTTCTCATTTCTGCTAACTTCTGGAGTATAGCTTCGTAATTTAAGAGTTTTAATTTTAATTGTCTTATTCCTCTCTTGACATCTAAACGGTAAGTATCCATGAGGTCAAGAGTAGCTTTGGTAGCTTTAAGTGGAGCTATCTCTTCTTTGACTTGTGCAATTTTGGTTGCAATTGTGGTTTGAGCTCCTTCAAGTTCGCCGTCTATGTCGTTCTCAACACCTTCAACCATAGCTTGAAACTCTTCATCGGTCCATTGAGTTTGGTGTGGGACGAATTTAACTTGCTTCATTCAAAAAATGAAAAAAAATGTTTTTACTCTAAATGTGCCATGTATATGGCTATAAGAAACTTACCAGAAGGCTTCTTCTTCACACAAGTCTCTGGTAACTTGAGAGTTCTTGTTGGAGTTGGGTCTGGAATTTCAATTCTTGCCACCATAAACTGTGTATTGACCGAACTTGCATTTGCAGGAAGACCGGTCACTACAAGGTTCACAGTTGAAATAGTTGTACTCATACCTGGTGAGTACGAGTGTGAGTAAAAACATAAAAAAAGTGAGTTAAAATGAGATGTTTACTGAACTGGCTGAATGTCGCCTTCACAGGTTATGTAGAACGGCTGACCAGAGAAGTGAAGGAGAGACTGAATTGCCAATTTCATATGGGGTAGGGGGTTCTCCTTGTTTGGTATTTTTATCCAAGGACGTTTGTTTAGGAACTTAACAAGAGCTTCTCTTTTGGCGTCCTTTATGCCATCGTAGGCTGTCCCGTCTGGTATTTGAATTGGAATTCCAGTCGAAGTCTCGAGCTGAAGTGTAGACCTTCCAGAAATAGTGATGAACTTGATCTTGGGCTTCATTACCTTGCGCAAGTAGTCTTTTACGCAGTCGTTAATTTCAATTAGGTAAATTGCCTCGTCAAGTCTTTCTTGCATTCCAAGTTCTTCCATCCGACAGGAAAATATTTTCCCGACAAAGGGAAAAATTTTTCCTTCCGACAGGAAAAGTTTTTCCTTCCGACAGGAAAAGTTTTTCCTTCCGACAGGAAGAACTCTTCCAGTTGTCCGTCCGTAAACCATTCAAATTTTCGAAAATTGAGAACTTTTTGGTCGAACTTCAGAAAAAGTTTTTCCTTCCGACAGGAAAAGTTTTTCCTTCCGACAGGAAAAATTTTTCCTTCCGACAGGACACAAACGGATGACTGACGTTCCTCTTCCTGAATGCCTTCCAAAGCCAGAAGAACCGAAAGCTGCAGAACCACAACAGTCTCCTCAGCAACCTCAGTTCCAGCAAGTACCTCCGAATTACTACCAATTTCCACCTCAAGGTTACTACCCACCACAAGGCTTCCCGAACTACCTTCCTCAGCCTATGCCTTACTTCCCCAACCCTTGGATGTTTATGCAAACCCCTGCCCCACAATTCCAATCTCAATCGAAGAGAGACCAAGACTTCGAAGAAGGTCTGAACCGCTTACGCAAAGAGTATGCTACAGCTCCAATGGAAGACGACAGGCTTTCAGTCTCTTCCCTCAAATCGACCGATTCGACTCGTACCACAGATTCGGTTCGTGACCGTGAAGACTACCTCAAGCAGTCTGAGAGACTCTTCATCCTACAACCATTTACAGTTGGAGCTCTCAAGAACATGCGCAATTACGAAGGTCAGACACCAGCTGGAGACCGCAAAACAGACGTACTCGCAAGAGCCGTCCAGCTCGTCAAAACAAAGACGGAGATAGTCGACTTCATACTTGCAGCTTGCCCTTACAAGTAAAAAAATAAACAATTACGAATTAAACTTTTTACTCTTTCTTTTCTGAGTTGTTTAGAGCTGGTTTCTCTTGTAGAAACCTTTCGTACTCTTCCATGGTTATGTAATTGCGAATTTGGTACGCAATTCCAGGTTCGTTGTTTTTGAACCTTACGTATGTAACGCTTCCATCCTCCTCAGGGAAGTAAGCTGCTAACATCTGACCAAGTTTTCTCGGTGACTCGGAGCTCATAAAAATGTTACTTTTTAAACGTTAAGTTTTTAGTCTTAACTTACCCTTTGTTTGTCAAGGTAGTATTGGAGTGCAATTTCTCCAAATTCTCTGTGTCGGAGTTCTTCAGCATTTTCCAAGGTGTACCTGGAGAACTCAAAGAAGTTGTCAAGAACATACTGCCATGCTGCTCTTCTGAGTTCGTCGGTATTTTGGAAGTGTTGCACCTTCGAGTCTTCGGACATGAAAAAATGACACTTTTTCTATTAAACCGTTTTGGCATTTCTCATGAGTGAGTATAGTTCTGCCGAACCATTGGAAGAGAAGAAGTACCCTTGCTGGCAAAAAGACAAAAATAGTTGCCTTAGTTGTCATTGCAATTGTACTCGTAATTGAATTCATTGTACTTCTCTTCACGTACATAAAACTCAGCAATGGTATTTGCTTTAAGAAGCTACCATCTTACTAAGACTAAACACTTAGATTTTTCAAGCTTGACTTTTTACAATTTGAACTTTGTTTGCGTAGATATGAATTCTGAAAGAAGTATGAGGGTCTTGTATGACTTTGTACTTCTCCCATAGTTCATGTCTGTCAAACTTACCTGCCATGGACTCTTTCATAAGTTCCATGAAATCGTCTTCGGACAATCCGGGGAAAAGTATTATGTCAGTAAGTATTCTTTTAACATCCTTACTTAAACTCTTTGCTGTCTGTACACAAATGACAACTGAGATGTTAAAGTGTCTGAGCTTCTTAAGAATTCGACACATATCTTGTTCTCTGTTCTTTAACAAAGGATGAGAAGCAAAGTCATCTAAGATAAGAAGACATCTATGAGGGTAAGTCTTCCAATCGTAAGATTGCAATTTCTTCGAAATGTATTCTATCTCTTTCTGTTTGTTTCTGAAGTGTTTCTTCTCTAATATTCTCTGCATTTCCTCATTAGGGTCTTTGAACTTAGAATATTATATACTCATTATAGCATTATACTTCAAAACTCTTCTTTGGTACTTCTTTATCCAATCTAACAACTCAGTATCCTTTATACATACTAACTTAGACTTCTTTATAATATCTTTGAACGAATTGACGGTTTGGTCAAATTGACCAGAAGTACTACAAATGACTACTAACTCATAGAATGGGTTCTTCTCATCTAGTTCTTGTTGTTGTGCAGCCATTTTAAGATAAGTGAAAGTCTTACCAGACCCAGGTGGTGCAATTAGACCTGTTATACCATTCTGAGCAAATAAGAACTTGTCATGTATAGGCTTTATCTGAGCATTTTCTAACTTCCTCTTGTTCTTGTTTAAAACATTCTCAAATTTCTTGTCAATGTCAGCAAACTTTTTTTCTAACATATTTTTAGAAAAATTAAAATTTTTATCTTTTAGAAAATGTCTAGCGATTTCGCTATCTATATTCGAGACAAACTTTTTGACAGCAAAACATCTGTCGACCATAAAATCTTACATAGTGTAAACAAGAAAGGTGAATTTGTTCTAAAGTTTTGTTTCTGGGAATATGACAAGAACCATAAAACATTACAAAGAGCAGTCTTAAAATTTGTCAATGACAGACTTGTTGACAGAAATGACGCCGATTGGAAAGATGAAGTCCAACAAAAATTCTTAGAATGCAAATAAGACACATGCGCTGTTCTTGAAGATGAAATAGAAAACAGAATAGATGAGCTATTAAAGGACAAAGAACTTTTACATAGATATGGTTCTGAGAAATTTGACGTCTCACCACCAGAAAAGAAGAAGAAAGAAAAGAAAGAGAAAAAAGAAGAAGAGAAGAAAGAACCTGAACCAGTTCCAGAGAAAAAGAAATTTGACATGTAAAAATAAAATTTTATTTTTAGAACATTTCTGGGTCAATGTCAATGTTCTCTTCCTCTTTAGGAGTAAACACTGGCTTAGACTCTAAAATCTTTTTACCCAATTTACCTTGAACTTCTACAACTTTAGACTCATAATATTCATAGTCGTCTGTCTTCTTTGGTTCATAAGGTATAACAAGTTTGTATGCTTTGCCTTCTTTAAGGTTTGAGAACCTTCTGTCAAAACTTTCTTTGACTGTTAACAAACCTTCTATGTCTAAGTCTTCAAATTTCGCACCATTTTTAGTCACAATAGCAAACTTAACTGGTTCGATGTTCCAAACTTTGCTGAATGAAGACTTTTCAAAATGGTAGAAGTAAACATTCAAATATGTGAATGGGTCTAGTTCTTCTTTAAGTCCTGACATGTACTTGTTTACTGAGATGAATTTCGTCATCTTTTCTATCGGATAAAAAATATTTTTTTTTAAAATTTACTCAGAAAAATTTTTCTTTGTATATACACCATTCTGTACGTCTAAAAGACTTTTGACATTTGCCAAGAATGTACGTTTAGAAGCTGCCATATAACCATATTCTTGACAATATTGTTTATATTCATCATATAAAGACCTTTCATCTAATGACACAAAGTCAGTTTCATCTATGAACAGTTCATAAACACTCTTGTTTGCTTCTAACAATGTTTGTCTCTCTTCGGTATGTGGAATTTGTCTTGGATTGAACTTAGAAATATCTAATGTCATGAAATATGAGAACAAGTGGTTGTAAAAGTCAGATGTCAAAGTTTCTGCTAAGTCGTCAAAATATTCTGTATCTTGCATATGAGAATCTGACGTTCTGACAACTACATATCTTCTGTCAGAACTTTCTAACTTCATCGGAACAGCATTGTTTGAAACCATGATGAAATTTGCAACATTTTCACAAACTCTTTGGTCTTTATACTTTCTTTCAACAACTCCAACTTTGTCTGTTATAAGACTCTTCAAAGCATCTGAGTTCAAAACTTTTGTTGTATCTATACTTTTAAGTTCATTGCAAACTATAAGTTTCATATTCTCTATTGAGGAGTTAAACTTGCCACAGATGTTTTCTAAGTTTGTCATATTCGGATTCGAATAGCCCTCTAACAGTTTGCACAAAATATCTGTAAAGAAAGTATTCTTACCAGTTCCTTGTTTTCCAATTATAATGAGAGCAGTTTCATTTTTAGCACTTGGATGTTGTAAGATATTTGCAAACCAACATAAGATATACTCATAGACTCTTTCGTTTCCATTGCATATAATTTCTTTGACATGGTCTAACCAAGCTTCTATAATATTTTCTTTCCATTCTACTTGTTCATATTTATATCCAGTGAAGATAGAATAGAAGTTTGGAGAAGGTGTATAGAACTTTATACCACGAACTGAAAAATCTTCTAACTTTGACAATAAGATATCCCAAGCATCTAACATCTTCATTCCAACTTGTACAACTTTTATTTTCTTAAGTTTCTGTCTACATTCTTGTTCTGAAACTATTGTTGCTCTTGGTTTGTTAAAGACAACATCCCATTCTTTCATGACATAACATTCTGGGGCAGAGTCAACATAAATGACTAAACGTTTCAAATTCTCGACTGCTTTGTTATAGTCTCTAAATGGACACATATTTCTGAATGCTTGGAAGTCATAAAAATCTGAAACATCTATTCTGTACATTTTTATAAAAATAAAAAAATAGTATTTTTTTATTCTTGACTTTGTTGTTCCATTTGTTGCATTTGTTGTTCTTGAGCTATTTGTTGTTGAAGTTGTTCTTGTAATACAATACTTTCACCAGTTGCATCTTCCAATTCGAAACTTTCTGCCGTCATTGACAAATACATAGGACATAAAAGTTTTACAGGAACAAAGTTTGCGTCAACTAAGGTTAAGTTTATGTTTGCTAAAGTGTTTGAGTTTACTAAAGCTGAAAATTCTGCATTCGAATGAACAATAGGCAAACCAGCAGAGAAAGTGTTGTTTATACGCATGAGTATCTTTTGGTCATAATAGTTTCTGTCGACATTCGAATAACACTTTGAACCTAAGTTTGAAACAATATATAAGATTGGTGTGCTTAATGTCAATGGAATAGACATTCCTTGTATGACACCTTTTCCTGTTATAGGAAACTGTTGGTAGTAAAAACCAGAAATAAGTTTTGTATTATAGCTCATATCGTTTATAGTAAACTCAGTCGGACATCCAAACATAATGAAACCTGCTCTAGTTGCAGCACATGTTACATCCGTACTTAAAGTATTAAATAAGTCAACAAAACCTGTTGGTGGTATATCTGAGTAAGTATCTTCAAAGGAGTATTTTTACCATTCACAACAATAAAGTCTTCTGGTGTCAAAAGAGCAAAACAGGCTTTAGTCGTCATTGTGTTTAAGGTTAGTTTACAATATCGTCCTTGAGGACTTTGTAAGTTTGTTGTTATAGAATTATATGATCAGGGTTTTTAGTCGTAATAGTATAAATATTATGTCTTCTGCCATTTACTTAGCAAATAAATTTTAATGAAATTTGTGGTCGTCAAATATTTTATAACGTCTGGGAAACTATATTTTAAGTTCAACGTTTCACCTCCTTTCATAACGTATATCTTGTCAATGACATTATATGAAACACCACAGCAACAATGTCGGGTTCTATTTCTTTGATGTTTATATCGTCTGCCTCTGTCAAAGTTTCAATAGTTCTTTCAAAACTTCATGAGGTGCAATGACATATGAGTTCACTTTTACAGGGTTGTGTTCGACCAAGTTTAACATTATACTAAAGCTGACAAATCTTCTTCCTGAGTTTGAAGTTTGTCTTTCAGTTGTTGGTAGTCGTTTCGAATATCTGCAACAGAACTTAAAGTCTCTGTTAACTTCAGGATATGTTGGTTCTTTTACAGGAACAATTGTTATACCATCTTCGTCTTCGTATGGTTTCCCCACTTCAACATCTCTGTCTTTGACATTGACAACAACACTTTGACTGTTTGTTTGAGTTGGTGAATTTAACTTCACATCTGCCACCGCCATTAAACCTTTGAAACACTTACGCTTCTATTTTTCGGAAATGACATTTTACTTAGAATAAAAAGATGGACGTATTCGGATATCTTATTGAATTGAAGCAGAACAAAGTTTATACTCACAAACAATACAAATACATTGACAGAATAGTTCTTTACACAAACAATGGAAAATGTTATAGAATAGCAGTCTTTGCTGAACCTAAATATTTTCATAAAGCAAAGAAAGTTGGTATAACTGAAATGGTGAAAGTTCTTGAAGCAGACAAAAATATAACTTCAAAACTTACAGATATTACTAAAGGAAAGTTTATAATACAATATTATGTCAAAACTGGCGTACTGTCAATATTTGACGGAGAGAAGTCAGTTCAAGAACAACTTACTGACCTGCTGCCAAAATCTGCTCGATGGAAGCTGTCGTTATGCCAATCTGAGGAGCCCCAGCAGGTTTCATCGAACGAATCTTCAAAAGAGCATCTTCCGTGAAAAGTGCTATTGGTTTTGTAAACTTCTTTGCTCTCAATTCATCTGGACCGTCTCTGTCACCAGTATATTGTATTTGAACTGTACCAACAGTTGAAATACCACCCATAAAGTCTTCTGAGTCAGCAAATGGAATGCCAAGCCAAAAGTTTGAACGGTCTCCATTTGTATATTGAGTTTTTTGACCTCCTGTATGAGTCCATACTTTCACATATGGCATAATAGAACTTTGCATTTCAGGGTTAATGGTTGTTGTGAAGTTGTTGTTAAAGTTCATAGCATCTAATGTCAAGTTGTATGACCTCATATCCTCAACTGTAGAATATTCTTCTCTTGGATAATATTTGCCATCTATGTTTATATGATATTTAATACCAGGGTTGTAGAAACAAGAATAGTCATTTATAGTTCGTCTGAACAGTACAAACATAGTATCTGCATGTTTCATTGCAGTTGTTAAAGCAATATCTGTTCTTGCACCTGCGGCTCCTGGATTTTGGTTTCCAACTTCACCTGCAAAGTCTTTGACAGATATTTGGTGTATAGGGAACATAAGTGGAACTGCAATATATTTGGCAGCTAAAGCATTTGAAATATCTGGGTCCAACATATAGACTGCAAGTCTGCTTTCTATTCTCTTGCATTCAAACTGTTCGCATGTGAACTTAACTGGGTCCCAAGCAGTAGCTGCTGCATGAAATAATAGTTTACTTCAGTGTTGAGGTTTGAGAAACCAAAGTCTAAGTCAACTTTGTCTTTGCAAATTCCAAATGGTATGCTGGCAGTCCACCAGCTGTATCTGTAATAGTGAATGGGTCTTGTGTTGGTGCAATGACTAAGTTATTTTTGCTTGGAGTAAGTTCGATAGAAATTTTTCCTGCCCAGTTTGGCAAGTATCTTAAAAACCTGAAGATGAGGAAAGATGACAAAGGAACTCTAAGTTTCAGTTTTACTTTGGTTACTGCTGCTGCAGTTTGTCCAGAAAGGTTAACATAAACTCCTGGAACGTTAGGGTCAAGTCTTCTTATTTTCTCAATGTTGCATACTGGTCTGTTTGTTCTCTAGCTTGTGGTTGTACTGAGTTTCTCAAAGCGAACCATTCATAGTTTGCCCATGTTACTGTTTGAACTAAGTCAGAGTTAGAATATATCTTATATCCCATGAAAACTTCTGGAGCATATTGGTATCCGACATAGAAAATTCCATTGCAACCTTTCTTGTCAGACAACTTGGCAGAAGGTTTTATTTCAATGTCTTGTTCCACGTATAAGAATGAGTTGTCAATAGAAATAATATGAAACCTGTCGCAAGCAATATCTACTGTTGTTGAAGAACCTTCTCCAAACTCACCTACGTTTCCATAAGAAACAGCAGTTGTATATTCGTAAGTTCCAGGAACTATTTCTGACCTTCTAATGGCATTGTCGCATTCGTTATACCATTCGGAAACATTTCCGTTCATGGCATCCAAAACTGTTGGCGTTATATTCTGAGCGGCGTACATTTCATATGGGTAAAAATATAGAATAGTTGGATTTATGTGTCATAATAGAACCCACTCGGACCAAGCTTTACTTTCTTCCTGACTGAGTTTTTAACTCTTCTTTTTCCTTCATTGCCACTACTTTCACTAGATGAAGTTACTTCTTCACTACTTTCACTTTGTTCTACTCTTCTCTTCTTCTTTGGTGTCGCTTTTGGTAACTTGCCCTCTGCTTCAAGTTGTTGCATCTTTGCCTCATGTTCACCTAGTATGTTGTAAATTTCCCATGTCCTTTTTGCCTTTGGGCTCTGGTCGCCCATCTCAGGTAACCTATATCCTAGAAAGATTTTGTCATAGTTTGTATTTGAGTCTTCGCTTATTGTTTGCATGACTCTTTCCTGAGTTTCCGGTTCAAGCTCTTCAAACAGAGCTTGTCCATATGGAATAAGCTCGTTTCCAAATATATGTTTTTGTAGCCATTCTGGTTTTCTTTCCATGTAACCAATAATATCTTTTGTGAATGGGAAAGCTTTTACCCAACGTTTCAGTCTTGCGTCATTTATTTCTGTAGTTGGTTTTATTTTGTCAAGGAACATGTTTTTCAATACTAACATTTCATTTGGTACTGTCCATTTGAGTTTTCTTAAATATTCATCCCTTCTCAGTTCATTGTCTGCAAAGTAAGTTTTTATGACATTTTGCAAACTTTCGTTTGCAAGGTCATGTACAATAGGTTCTCTTCCTTCTCTCTCCCTAACTTTCTTTCTAAACTCTTCACCAAATATACCATCTCTATGGTTCTGTGTAGTTCTTTGAGATAAATGTTCTAGAACGTCAGGTGTTATATTTCCCTCAGCCATGTTCATTTCATACTGGTCCAAAATATCTGCATCTTTCATATCTTTCAATGGCATTAAAGCCGCGCTGAAAATACCCGTTATATCTGGTTCACCATTCACTTCCATTGCGTCTACAACTTCTTGGAATTGAGGTTGTAAGTTTATGAACCACCTATCCGGATTAGCTTTATGACCCCATTCATTGTAGTTCCATAGTCTGCAGAAACAAAAGTAGGTTTGTTTCCATATTGGTTAGGTTCTGAATGAACTTTAAACAATGTTTCATTTCTATATGTTTTGTTGAAATTTAACCTTTTATTTTCACCGAGTTCAGCCAAAGATTGAACGTTATATGGTCGTAAGTAAAAAGGATTATTGTATTTGCGTACATTTTCTTTCAGTACTTCCATTCTATGCTGAATATTTTCATCTGATGTTGGAGTCTTTTGTATGTCGGTGAACATTTTTCGATATTCTTCTACTATGTCAGCCGAATTTTTCTTAGACTCTTGGAAAGATTCCATATTCACCTCATACTCTTGTTGAGGGTCAAGATTTTTCGGCTGTTCCAAATCTTCATCTAGTTCTGTGAAGTTAGTTTCCAAAGGAGGGACTTGTTCGTTTCCTTCAGGCTCTTCTAGCTGTTGTTGCTGAACTATTTCTTCCATGTCTGGTTGTATCTGAACTTCTTCCTGTGAGTTTCTTGTACCTCATCTGCTGGCATTTCATATATTCCGAGACCGTTTTTAACAAGTTCCCTATCTAAGTCATCCGGACTCATAAACCTTTCTTCTTTCGTTCCGTCTCTATTTTTTACGCGTTTCATGAAGAGAGTTGAATTATCATTTAGCTGACATCAAATATCTCGGAGTAAATTCATTCATGTCATTTGGATGATATGCTATTAAATCATATCCCTTAGCGAGCTTGTATTTTCCAGGTTTGAGATTATATCCGATTTGATGCTGAGCCATAAAGCTAAATAGGTTCGGGTCAGTATTTCCTTCCTTGAACTTTCTAATAGCTTCTTTATATCTGTCACTAAAGTCAAGAGTATCTGGGTAACCATAATCTTCCTTAAGCATTTTTAAGAATTCTTGGTTTCCTTTTTCTCTACTTCTTTTATGTCCTTGCTCTGTTTGTGGTTGCTGTGCAGGGTTTTGAACTGTTGGTTGTTGTGCTGGTTGTGGAGGTGGTTGTTGTGCTGGATTTTGAACTGTTGGTTGCTGTGCAGAGTTTTGAACTGTTGGTTGCTGTGCAGAGTTTTGAACTGTTGGTTGCTGTGCTGGATTTTGAACTGTTGGTTGTTGTGTTGGTTGTTGTTGTGGTGCATGCCTGTGTCTGTGTCCATGTGACGATGTAAATGTTTTAGGTAGTCCTGGTGCAGGTGCTTCTCTTGGAGGGTTTGGTGGTATATAAGTTCCACCAGCTGGCACATATGTTCCATCTGCAGCATAATGTCCTACCTGACTTTTCGTTTTAAGAAAGCATTTACTAGGTCTGTTTTGGTCTGTTGTAACTCTTTTTCTTGACTTTTCACAACAGTTGCTCTAACGGCGTCATAGGCACTTTGAACTGCCTGTCTCGTTGCTGCATCTGTTATTTTCGTCATATTTTGTGCTACTTCTCTTAACTCTTTGTCGAAACCTTCAGACTTCAGTTTCTTTCCAGATGAGAAGTCGTTCACTAGTTTCACCTTACTATGAAGAGCTTCGAAGGCATTCTTAAAGTCAGCATTCATTAAAGCTTCATTTGAACTGTCTTCATCCGCTTGTATTTTTGTCCTTATTGACCCTATAAGTTGGGCTGCTTTAGCGTTGGCTTGGGCATCTAACCAGTCATTGTTAGCTTTTATATATTCTGCGCTTTTTCATTGCCTTCTGCATGGCTGTGTCGTTATTTTTACTTTCTTGTGCTAAGTTTTCATACTGTACGGTTTGGTTTTGCAACTGTAAAAGTTTTTCTGCCTTTACATTTGCTTCAACTTCTTTTTTATACTCATCGCTATCCATATATGTCTTCAGGGCTTTTTGTTTTATCTCTTCATCTTTCAGTACTTTATATTGAGTAGTATGGTTTTTCAAATTTAAAACATCTTGTTCCATTTTTGCTACTTCTGCTGCTTTTTCTGACACTTTTTTCGCATATTCCTCTGTACTTAGTTCTTTCAGTTGTTCTTCTTTCTTCTTTTTCTCTACGTTTAACTCATTGAGTTTCTTTGTGTGTCTGTCATATTCTAGTTTCTTTTCGTTTTCACTTATTTGCTTCTGTATGTCTATGTTGACTTTTTGACATCTGTTATTTGATTTTTGAGTGAACTCAAATTCATTTGACTTTGAGGGTTATAAGCTGTTCCGTCTGCAGCTCCACCATAGCCTGCCATTTTCGCTAAAAGTGCCGCTCTTAAACCTCCACTCTGTGCACCAAAACTCGGTTTAAAGCATAGGGTTGCTTGACATTTGTTGCAACATAGTGGGGTCATTCATCATTTGTTGTTGCAACTGTTGTTGTGGTGTCAGTTTTACTATTGGATGTTTCAATGCTCCCTTCCTCTTACGTATATTCTTACGTAGCTTACGTGGCATTTTAAGTGAAGTTAAAAAGCGGTTTTTGACAGATGTTTATATGACACTTTTTGTTCAGCACAAAAACTACTCGGTCAAAGTGTTGTCAGTTTTGTAAAATAACCGTCTTATCTCATTCTATAAGGGGAAAAAGGCTTCTCAAAGTATACTTCCTTGGAACGCCTGTAACTTTTCCTGTAGCGACGATAGACCCTTACTTGTCCGGACAAAGTTATACTATTTTGAGTGCTCTACAAAAAAGTCAACGGCGACGACTCTCAAAAACCGTTGTGTAAAAAGTTTTACCGTTGGACAAAAAAGTATATATAGAAAACAAAAAACGTTTATAGTTCATTCAATATTTGAGATAAACCGTTTTTTCCAACGGTAACTATTAAATAAAATAAAAAATAGAGGGGTTACCGTTGACGAAAACCGTTTTTATTCAATATTCATTTTCCACAAACTTCTGGTCAGTTCATTTTTGTCTAATGCAAGACCACAGTAGTAGCATGACTGACAATTCTTTACAAAAGCTCTTTAAAGGTCAAACACTTATATCCTCATACTTTACTAGTATGTCCAAAGAGGTTACACAGGTTTCAGTCCAATCAGACTCCAATCAGACACAAATTGAAGCTCAAATTCAACCAAAAGAAACTGCAGAAGTCGAACAAACATCAGAGCAACCTTCAGAACAAACAATAACACAACAAACTACAGAAGCTCAAGTTGTTTCAGTCCAATCAGACTCAAATCAGACACCAAACATACGCAAAGTTCAACTAAAAACTTACACTCCTACAGAACCAGAAGGTGTCTTCTCATTCTCAACAACAGAAGCAAGATATAGAAGACTCATTGCAGCTTATCCAAACAATTTGTCCTTAACAGACAACAATGACTATGATAGATATTTCAAAAGTATAATAAAACCAGTCGAAACATTAGAAAACAAAGTTCAAAACCCGACAGTAATGGTTGACTTTTTCTTGTCGAATTTGCCTTATGTTTCAACTATGATATCTCTTCAAGCAATTGACGAGTTCATTATTTGCTGTGAACCAAACTTAAGAGAATAGCTATATGAAACACTCAACGACTTTCGTCCTTATCCTTTAACTTACAATTGGAAAGAAGATGAAAACAAACGCGGTTCTTTCTCCTGGAATCTTTCCATTGTTGCTCCAGCTGGTGTAGCTGCACATCCATTCGAAATATATCCAAAATTGCATTACGAAAACAATATGCATATTATAACAACAGCCGCTTTAGAGATTCCTGAACGGATACCAGATGGAGAAGAAGTTTCAATAATATCTGTTCAAGCAAACCGAGTTGCAATGCCACTTACAGTATGCAAATTCACTCACTCAAGCAGACAATTCTATCAAAATCTTGAGTTCGTTTTTACTGGCACAGCCAAAATGCTTCTCAAAAAACCAGAACAAACCACAATAACCATCTTCTTATCTGGTTATTGTGAAGATGAAGACAATTCGGACGAAGAAGAAGAGGAGGAGGAAACAAGCGAAGACTCAGACGATATCCAGTTCATTTCCATCCGTAAAAAACATTAAAGCAAACATTTCAGAATAAAAATTTTAATTTTAATCTAAACAAAAATTTCTTATGGGCTAGAGGGCGCAACGCGCCTGGAAGCCCCACTCACCTGACCTGTTTCAACAACACATGGTTAAAATCGTAAAAATATTTTAGATTTCAAAAAGATATATATGGTAATATAATGGAACAAAGTCAACAAATAGCATGTTAAATATGTTATAATTAACTTTTTATTAGATCCAATAGTAGATATCGAATGGTTTCCAGCTTTATGGTTAAATATTTTCTTTTCGAGCTTCTCTTTAACTGTTGTATTAAGGTTGTAAATTTTTGATGCTAGAAACTATGGAATCTTCTTTGCTGCTGCATTTTTCTTGAGAGTTCTTGCAATTTCGAATAGATCTGCGCATTGTATGAAATGGAGGCTTTAAAATATCTTGAAAACAGAATAGGACTGCTTTTCCAAAGGAATGCTTACTTGTAAATCAGAGAGTTTCAAAATTGAGAGCAAGATTATCATCATAACTTTCGATTTTGCTGCGAAAAAGGAAGACAAGTAATTAACAAATCATTTACTGTTGTTCATCAAAAGAAGAAAACTTTGATAACAACTAATGATGATAAAATCAAGCTATCTTTTAATATTTTAAATTGATAAGACATTCAAAATATTTGAATTGTTTAAAATATTTTCTTTTAATTTCTATAAGATATTATCATGATTATATAATAAAATTTAAATTTTTATTCAAAAAGGCAATATTTCAAACTTTTAATTTCAAAAATCTTAATTCTGCAATAAGTGTATTTAATTGTAGCAAATTTAATGATCCTTCGTCATGCTTAGCAATTTGGAACTCATAAATTAATGATTTCTTCAAGTAAAATTCTGCATTATTTCAAAAGTCAATAATTCTCTAGTAACTTTTCTTCAAACCCTAACCATTATATTATATGTATAATGGAGAATAATTGCAAAGAAAGATAGCCGAATTTACTGGGTAGTTCTTGTGATGCGAAATAATTGCAAATTAACACCTAGTTTTAACAGCATCAATATCTTTTTGCTCTCATTTAAATGCATTCGCACACTTTAATTTTGAAACATAAGAGTTTTGGAAATTATCAAATTTATCTGCTCAAATACTATAGATCTTCATAAGTGTTAATAGAATCATTAGCCTTACATATAGTGTTTAATATAATGATGCACATTATACTGGGATTCATTCCTTATTCATCTAGTTATTATAAGATTTACAACCCCATGAAAATTTAAAATTTTGTCAAAAATAGTGAATGTACCTTTGATAATGATTGTGAAATAACATGTAACTATAATTTAAGAATGCCATATTTTTGTTAAAAAATTTCGAAAAGTGAGATATTTTCCATTCTAATAAATATATTTGATAACCGGGGTGTCCCCCGGAGTCAAATAAATTATCATATCGAGAATCGGAGATCCTTGCAGTTTCGATTTTTTCGAAAAGTGAGTAGTATATGAGTGCGGGTTGTGTGACTTTTTTTGTTGCATCTATATATAGACGATGCATTAAAATATATTTATATACTAAACACATTAATTTTTAACATTAATTTTAAAATAATTTATTTTTTATCTTTTATAAAAGAAGCTATATATAGATGATGTCAGATATTCCGCGATTAATTAAACATTGTTTAAATCCTGAATGGGTTAAACTTCAATTTAAAAATGAAGATTGTGAATTATTAAATGAATATGAAAGCCAAAATAAGCTAATGAGGTATAAATATAATGATAAAGAATATTTAATTTCATGGAATCAATGGAGTCATAATCAAAGACCTCATAAACGAGAAGAAGAAATTGAAAATAATGAAATGGAAATCATTGATGACATTAAAGAGGATGGAATTCCTAAATTTTGTAGAAAAACCTTTAGAACTAAGTTAGGAGCATATAAACGTAGAGTATTAAATCCTGAATATCTTAAACATCAATTTAAAAAGGAAGACTGTGAATTATTAAACGCTAATGAATATGAAAATGCTAAATCAAAACTGAGATATAAATATATTGGAAGTGATGAAAGGTGTAAAGATAAAGATAAAGTTTATACAGTTTCATATAATAACTGGCACACGTTAGGGATAAGAAAACATTTAGGAGATTATGGTAAAAGTTCCGAATTTTCAAATCTAGTATGTACGAGAGAATAAAAGAAATCAGATATAATTATCATTCATGAATGAAAAATAAACTTTAAAAATTCATGTCTTACATTTTTTGAATAATTTATTTTTTTAATTCGTATGAAAATGAGTGTCAAGACTAACGACGTTAAAAAATTGGGATTCACAAACGAGGAAATAAAGGATATATTAGAGGAGGCGAGTTATGAAGTTAATAAATATTATTTAAGAAATTGTCAAAAATTCGCGGAGTTATTAAATGATTTAGATTATGATGGAAAAATGAATAAAGATGATGTTATAAATTTCTTATATCCCACATCTGAAGAAGAAAAACCTAAAGAACCTGATGTTTTCCCTGAATATTATGAAGAACGGATTAAAGATGATGAATATGATGAAATTGAAAGACTGGAAAAAATAAGAGATGAAATAGATGAAAAAATTAAGGAATTAAGAGAAGTTGAAAAATATAATGAGAATGAAGTAGAGGGTTTAATGAATATCCCAGCTTCAGAATCAGAAGTTCAAAAATCTCATGAAGAAAGATATAAAAATTACTTTTTGGAATCTACTAAAAATTTATTAGATGGTGAAATAGATGAAACACTTTCAGAAGAAGGCACAAAATTTATTCATAAACATAAGTTACAATTTATTGACGATGAAGAATACCCCTGTATATTACTTTCACCTCCTCTTGATTCTGAAAAATTCAAAAAAGCACTGAAAAATGTAACATATGCAACAAATACGATTAAGAAAGAAGACCATGATATTTACACAAATTATTATTTAAATAAATGTACAGGTGTTGATAAAGTTTTTGATTTGTTAGATAAAATATCAAAAGAAACAATTGGTACATATAAAATTTTATGCGATTGTGGTTTCATTATTGAAGATACCAATAATGTTTCATATGAAAGAACAGCACCGAAGGAAGACGAAGTTGAAAGGTCTATACCATTCGTTATTAAGAATATAAAAGATATGAAAACTTATAAACATTATATTTATTCATTTATTTCAGAAAAAATGGAAGCAACCCATAAAACATCATCTCATCATTTTATAGCTATTCATACATTCCTTTTCAAAGTTGTGAAATTAAATAAGACAGGAATTAGATTTAATGTATCAGGGTACGCATTCTTGAGTAAATTAAAATGTATTCGTCACGTCGCAGATGATAAAAATTTATGTGTTCTTAATTCATTTTATGGGCTTTAAAAAATAAAGTTTATTTTTATTTATTTTTTAATTTTTTTTATTCTTACATAAATGAACAAAAACGGAACAGCAAAAATGAATGATAATCAAATTAGAGCAGAAGGTAGAAGGTTATTTAAACGCTTCTATAACATTCCTGATGGTGTTAATCCTAAAACTCGTAGAAGTTATTTAAATGAAGCCATAGATGCATATGAAGGATTTGACATTTCATCAGAAAGTGAGAGGTTAGCAAGAATGTTAAACGTTAATATTGATTTTTATTATTGTGACCCTCAACCAGAAGACGTAGACATAAGTAAGGTAGACTTTCCATTAGTGGATTCAATAATGATAGATCCAGAATTTGAAACAGTAAATATTTTATTAACACAGAGTCCATGTGGAAAACTTCACGCTGACAGAATAACAGACGTTGAAGCACTCACAGGATATAAAGTTTGCCCCTTTTGCAAAGAAGAAGTATATTCTATCCGTGATGACCCAGAAAGGAAAAACCAAAGAAGATTTTTAAAGCATTGTGAGAAATGTAAAGAAAATAATGGAAGATTAATTCAAGACGTTCAATTGCAAAAGACACAGCAACCATATGCACCACATATTACGAAACAGAAGATATATCAGTGGTTATTAGCTCATAATTTGCAGGAATATTATCAACCGACAAGATATTATATTACTTTTGACTTCGAAACATTAGAGACTAAAGAAGAACTTCAACTTTCTGAATGTGCAACTTTGAATGCTTACTTAAAACCATTCATGGTATCATCAACTGTCAAAATAAAGCCGCAAACGGACTCTTTGAGTCCTGAAGGTCTTTCAGACCGAAGCGGCGAGGTCGTAGACCGTGATAAAACATTTACGAGGAATTTTTGCTTAACATCAAGTGATTCGTTCATCTCTGATTGGATTGAATTTTTATTTTCAACCTGTTCATTAGTTGCTAAATCAAATATTGAACAATATGAAGAATTAATGAAGCCGCAAACGGACCAAACGGCGGGGACTTTGTCTCATACATTAAATGAAAAACAGAAGGAAGCATTTAAAGAACTTCTAGATGAGGAATTCAATAAAGTGAATATCATTGGTTTTAATTCGGGAAAGTTTGATTTAAATTTAATTCTTCGTGATTTAAATACTGCAAAATGGAAAATAAAATCAATGCTGGGTTCTTCTTCTCAATTTAAGCAAATCATTGTAAAGAAAACAAACTGTCCATATGAATTAAGATTTATTGACATCAGAAATTATATAGCGGGTGGAACATTAGACCAATTCACTCAAGATTTCGGAAACAATAAATCACGTGTTAAATCCTTTTTCCCTTATCAATTCATCACATGGGAGAATTACGAAGAAGAATTATATAAAGAGGAACCATTCACGAAAGATTCATTTTATTCAGCATTAACACAAGAAACAATATCCGATTCAGATTATCAAATATATCTCAATGATGCTAAAAATTTTGAGAATAGATTAGAATATTTTATTCATTATTGCAATAAAGACGTTGAAATTATGATTGACCCAATTGATAAAATTATTGAAGAAACATTTGTTTATAAAATTGACATGCTTCATAATCTTTCTTTATCATCGAATGCATCAATGATTCGTTACGCGTTAGCATATAAGAACTTCAATCCTAACGAAACATATCCAGAAGAAGAAAATGTGGAATCAAGTTTTGAATTAACAAAAAAGTATTGGAAATATAAAATTGAATCATATAAGAAACAAGATGAAAAAGCAGAAAGGGATACTAAAAACAATGTTTCAATGGATGACTATCAATACTATCACGATTTAATCCTTTCATCTAAATGCAAAATGTGTGGTAAAGCGTTTACATATGCTAATAAACCAACATTAGATAGAATCGATAATGAAAAACCACATACCAAAGAAAATTGTCAGTTAATGTGTTGTTATTGCAATGTCGTAAAATCAAATAAAGATGAAGATGTTCAACGTTTAAGAATCAATTTAAGAAATTATACATTAAAAAATAATTTACCAATGACTCTAGATTCAGTTGAAGCTTATCACATTCTCCGTAATGGAATTACTGGTGGTTTATCAAATGTTCAACATAGAGTAAATCTTAAAGGAATCACGCACATTAATAAACTTTCATATAATCCAGAAACTAAAACTGTATCAAATGAGGACACTTCCAACATTATGACTCATTTCGTTGGTGTTGACTTTAATTCATTATATCCTTCATCATTTTCATCTAATCCTCATGATTTCATTCAATATACTGACCATAAAATGTATATGCCGGGAAGATTGAATGGTGTTATCATTTGTGATACAGCAACAAAGAAAGCAAAAGCACTGGGAATAATTAAGAAGAAAAATACTTTATTCGTGGCTGAAGTAAAGGGTCACATTGATGAAAAATACATTAATGATTACATAAACTTTTTACCAATAATAAGAAACTTTGATATTATCACAGATGAAAAAACAATTGGTGGTTTTATGTATAATTACATGAAATCAAACAATCTACCAGTTGACCAGAAACAGAGGAAATTAACTCAGTTAGCATCAACACACAACCAATATCAACCATTTTCTTCTTATTATCTTTGGTATCTAATAGACAGATTTCATTTTATCATTGATGACATTCAATCAATTTTAACATTTACGAAAAATACTTGTTTTAATGAATTTGCGAATGAATTTATGAACGAAAGACAAAAGGCTGAATTAGAAGGAAATAAAGGAAAAAGTTTATTTTGCAAGATTTCACTTAATGGATCATATGGTTACGATGCAATGAATACACAAAATTACGCAAAGACTAAAATAATGAATGCACAGAAGGCACGCGTTGCATGTATGTCAAATAAGTTTAAAAACATAAGAGAAATAGGAGAGGATACGTATCAAGTGATGCTTAAAGATAGATTTTATAGATGTGATACATGTTTACAAGAGGCATTCTTCACTTTAGATAACGCAAAATACTGGTATTTGGTTTTCATTTATGATTTTATGTATAAATGCATGGATGTTAATCGTTTTCATTTCATTGAAGGTGATACTGATTCATCTTATTGGGCAATCGCTGGCGACCCAAATCTTCCTAACACTCAAGCATTTCAAGCAATTGTAACCGATAAAAAATTTTATGATAAAAACATTTACAAATTCGCACCTTTTGATTTCTTCTGTTTTAATGAGAAATTTAAACCTAAATTAAAGAATAAAGCTGAAGAAAAAGCACATGAGAAGAAGTTATTGGGTTTAGCAATTGAGAAACAAGGTGATAACATGGTTGCTTTATGTCCTAAGTGTTATACTTCATTCAACGGTTCAATTGATGGAAGTGATTTTAAAAAGATTGCACAAAAAATGAAAGGAGTTAGTTTACGACAAAATAAACAATTAACACCTAAAAATTATTTGGATATAATAAATGATAAAGTGATATTTGATGGTCAGAATATTAATTTACAACTTAAAAACGGGTCAATGACTCGCTTAACAATCGGTAAGACTGCATTAACAGGAGCACACACTAAGGCTGTATGTTGTGAAAATGGATGTTGTATGCCATTTATTTAATACAATTTAAAATTTTATTTTTAATAAAATACCACAGAAGAGACAAAAGGAACCAAATCGATTTATACCAAATGGTTTTAACTTTCAGATTCCAAATAATCAACCACAACGAATTTTTCAAATCCCACCACAGCATCAACAGCCGCAACAACGACCACCACCACCACAACGGAGAAGAACATTCACCCCTGAAGAAAGAAATTTCAATAATTTGATGCGTCAACAAAATCAAGGGTTGAGATTTTATCCGGGTAGTAATGGTATACATATAAGGCATCCAAATTTAGATAGAAGATATACCGCTGAGATTCATATTTTACCTAATAATACGGTTAATTTTGCTGGATTTTATGATCATCATCAGGAAATCTGGACTCCACCATTTGATACCGTTTTAGAAGGAGGAACCGTTAATGATGCAATTCAATATGTAAATAATGGTTTTGATACTATGATTCAAAGAGGTGGGCACCCTTAAAACATTTATTTTATTTTTATATAAATGGATAACGCAGATTTAGAAAATTTAATTTATGATTTAGTACTTAATCAAAATTTTCCTAATTATTATGAATTAAAATCATATCTCCAAAAATATAATAAAAATATAACGGGTGATGATATGGATTATTATTATCCATATTATAAAAATGAAATTTTGAAATATCATGATAAAATAATTTCTGAAATTAAAGACAAAATTAAAAATAATGAATATACAAAGGGAAAAACTAAATCACAACTTAAACAGTTGAAAGATTTCAAAAATAAAGTATTAACAGAAGAAGATATTGATAAATTATATAAATTATATAAATTATATAATCCTGAGCCGCAAAAGCCAAAGGAACAAAAGCCAAAGAAGAAAAAGCCGAAAACAACACCAAAAGAGAAAGTAGCAAACGTTCAACAGCTAAAGGTGCAAAACGCCCAGGTCCTTCAGACCATAAATGAAGCACAAGCTTTAATTTATGATTCATTAGTTAAACCATATTCAGCCCGACTTTTAAATGAAGATCAACTTTTGGAATTCATCCTTCAACATAAACTCGAAGCGGGAAAGTATATTAAACTTTTATATACAGCATATTTAAAACAAATGAATAGAATACATCCAGAATTAATGAAAGGAAAATCAACAACTAAAACTTCATCATCCAAAATCAAAGCAGATAAAATTAAACCACCTGCAACACCAAACCCTCCAACGACAGTACCTCCTCCTCCTTCAGTTAATCCTTCATCATTCACTTTATTATATCCATTTCAAACATTAAAGAAGCAAAAAGATTTTAAAAAGGATTTTAAAAAGGATTTCAAAATATTAAATAAACCAACTGACCCAAAAATTCAACCGTTAAAGGAAAAATTTAGTCGCCCTTCATTTGCACCATATCCATATTCATACGAAATCGATCATTTAGAATATTCAAGAGGAAACGTTACTTATTTATTTGCCATTAACATTAACACCAGATATTTATATTGCATTCCGGTGAAAGGGAAAACAGAACAGGAAACAAGAAGAGCTATTCAATACTTACTAGATCATGAAAGAGTAGATAATATAAGGGGTGATGGTGATAAAGGATTTCAGGCAGCTATGGCTCATTATTTCCCACAAATTAATTTTTACTTTTCATCCTCTCCATATACGTTTCATAATAAAATAGTTGATGCGGTAATGAGAACTCTTAGAGATGCGTTAGGGGTTAACGGTCAGATATACTGGGATGGAAATCATGACTCCATCATACAGCAGTTAGTATATTATTACAATAATACATGGCATAGAACAATAAACATGAAACCGGTGGAAATGAAAAATGATATTTCAAAAGAATGGGAATATATTAGAAAGCAAATGGAAAGGTTGAATGATGTTAAACGTGAACAAATTAATTCGGGGCTCATGAATTTTAAACAAGGGGATAAAGTTTTGATTCATCTCGATTATGGAAAAACTGATAAATCAATGACAAAAAGAAGACGAAGATTTGACACAATAGCTGAATTTGTTAGATATATTAACGGCAATGCATTAGTTAAAGTTGAAGTTGACAATAAATTAATAGAAATTCCGATTTATTTTATTACTCCATTATATTTAAATAATATTTAATTTTTTTATTTCGTAAGAAATGAGTAACAACGAAGCAGTCAAGAGTCCAGACGATGAATATAAAAAGAAACTAAACAGAATTAAATCAAAAATATGTTATTACAAAAAGAAGCCACAATGTGGTGGGGTTGAAAACGATAAAGAGAGGAAAGAAATAATCGAAAAATTAGAAACTTATCGTTCAATCCTTAAACTGAGTGAAGCAAAAATAAAAGAATTTAATAGAATAAATAAATTGATTGGAAGAGATGAATTTAATAAAGATGAATTTTTAAACTCTATCCAAATTTAATTTTTATTCCTCTTCGACAACATCTCTCTTTCCATCATTACCGCATAACCACATTTTCTCAATTTTAGTGGTTTGTTATTTTTAACATGTTCTTGCATCATTTTTATCATTTCCTCCCTTGTTATGATTCGTGGTAAATTTTGAGCTTGTGGGGTATTCATTTATGATAAAAATAAAAATTTGTTATCACTTATTTTATCGTGAAGTGACTCAAAGAGTCCGGAGACAAAGTCTCATGTTTTTAGGTTATTCAATAATTAATTATTTTTGAAGAACTGAAGGTGCTACCATGCTACCATGTGCTACCAGGTCATTTAACTTCTCTGAAAATTACTGACAACACGACATTTTGACAACAACACAGGAGGAAGGTAGTTATGAATTATTTTTGAAGAACTGAAGGTGCTACCATGCTACCATGTGCTACCAGGTCATTTAACTTCTCTGAAAATTACTGACAACACGACATTTTGACAACAACACAGGAAATAAACTTCTTCTTCGTAAATGTTTTTGTCATGACTTCTTCTTCGTAAATGTTTTTGTCATGACTTCTTCTTCGTAAATGTTTTTGTCATGAATTTTCCCGAAATAAACATATATTTTAGTTTTTTAAAAAAATATATTTTATTTTGTATGTAAAGACAGATGTACGCTGAACTTGTTGGTCAAGATGTATGGAAAGAATGTTTACAAGATGAAGAGTATGAAATTCACTGTTCTGAGCCTTTTGAAATAAGGAAGAAAGAAACCAAGAGAATTATACATGAATATAACAGAGGAATAGGTTATATTTGTGTAACATTAAACCTCAAAAAGTACCAAAAACATGTTCTCATAGCTACTCATTTTATTTCCAATCCGAACAATTTACCGTGTGTGGACCATATAAACCATCAAAGAGACGACAACAGAATCTCAAACCTTCGTTGGTGTTCTAGATCTGAAAACAATAGAAATAAAAGCAAGTATGGTGATATAGTTTATGAGTTCGTTGATGAAATATCTGACGAAGCAATTGAAATAAACTCTTATGGAAAGCATGACTTAGAGTTCTACTACTATGTTGAGAATGAGGACGCATTCTATTACTATACAGGAGTTAACTATAGAAAAATGCATGTTTGTTTCCTAAAATCAGGAATTGCATATGTTACTTTGACGGATACTGAAGGAAAGAAAGTTCAAGTTCGTTTAAACGTTTTCAAGAGGTTATATGATATTCAGTTTTGAACCATGAATTTTCATGAATTTCCTTAAGACAGAAAAATAAAGTTAGTTATTAATTATTTTTATTTTTTTATTCCTATATAAATGACAGCAACAAACAACAACAGCAACTATATCGTTTCTGATGAAAATATCATTGATTCATTAGCTGAGGAATTAGTTGTGGCAGAAACTAAAACCCTCAACGAAAGAATTGGTGAAAACAAGATTGATTTACATAACTACCTCAAACACGATGGAGGAAGAGGAAGGAAAACTGGTATGGCTTTATTAGTAAATAAAATTTCAAATTTAACGATTATAGATGTTGATATCAATAAATCATACAATGATGAACTTAAAGAAACAGTTAGAAAAGACATTTTATCAAAACTTTCGGATAAAGATGTTATCGTTAAAACCGCTTCAGGAGGTCTTCACATTTATTGCAACACTAATTTCTTCTATTCAACCTCGAACAGAATGATTAAATGTTATTCCTGCAATGATTATGATATTGATATAATGACTTCAATGGATGATTCAAAGCGTTCATTAGTGGTTATGGCTGATTCAAGAGTTCGCAAGAATGCAACAGAACCAATCAAAACATACTCATTCATTCGTGGAAGTTATGATTCAACATTAACTAGAACAGTAAACGATATATTAAATGATTTGAATATTAAGGTAAGAGTTGAACAGAAGAACGAAGAAATAAAGAGTATAATGAATGAAAACAAAGATGTAAACATTGATGATAAACTAGCTCAAAGCATAGTTGATGGCATCTGTGATTTTGAAGTACATAATGACGGTGGAAACATGAATTTAGAAAAAGAAGTTACATTATTCACACTGTTTCAAGCTATTAATTCGTTACCTAATCATTTAATTAATGAAGCATACGATAACGTTTATAACTTCTGCAATTTAACTGAAAATGCAAAAAGTAATTTTGAAAAAGCACGTAATAGATATGCACATTTAATGACTTCTCCATTTGTTTTAGTGAAGATTCTAAAACTATATCAAAAGGAATATTATGATGAATATGTTTTACCTTTATTACGTAAGCCAAAAATAACATTTGATATCAAACTTGACGACTCGTTTTTGATAACAGATATTAGACGCAAGGCTGAAAATCATCAGTATAAAAACAGTTCTGAAGTAATTGAGGATTTATCACGTGTAATCCGTTTTGTAGATTGTGGAAATAAATATTTCATTCAGAAAGATTACAACATACACGACAAAATGAATCAAATATCATTTGTTCTTCAATCAAACATGAAAGAGTCACTCAAAATGATTAAATTATTTAAAGAAGAAGGTAAAACATAAAACAGCATGGGATGTACTACTAAATCAATTGTCTTCATTAACCGTTAAGGGTGTTTGCTTTAAATCTGATTCCCCCGATGTTTTCTCAACGTTTCAAGGTTATAAATACAACGTTCTCGAAAAACCAGATTACTCAAAAATTGAGATGTTTATGAATTTCATTAAAGAAGCATTTGTGATAATAACATGAAGTGTATAAATACCTTCTCGCTGGATTGCATCAATGATTCAACATCCCGGAATCAAGAATGAAACAGCAATTATTTTGAAAGGACTTCAGGGAACAGGTAAAAACAGATTTACAGACATTATTTCTGAACTCCTCGCTGGTTATTCATGTAAAAACATTACCGAAATAAGTGAGCTAACGGGTAATTTCAATTCAGTAGTTGAAAATAAAATGTTTCTTGTACTTAATGAACTCAAGAATGTGGGTGAAGACAGACTCGCAAACTTCAACGCTTTGAAATCAATTATTACGGATAATGAGATAAGAATTAATGAAAAGAATCAACCCAGAAGAACTGCTCAGAACGTTGCAAACTTCATTTTCGTAACTAACAACGTCTACCCTGTCAAAATTGAAGTTGGAGACAGAAGATACGTAGTTTTAAGAGTTAATGGTAAATTCAAGGGTCAATTTGATTACTTCAAGAATTTAATGGATTCATGCACAAAGGAATTTTATGATAATTTACTGACGTATTTTATGCAATATAACCTTTCATCATTTAATGTACGAATCATACCGATGACTGAAGCCAAACAAGATTTAATTGAATTATCTTCAAATCCTTTAGATGTATGGATAAATACACATTATGATGAATTGTGTGCAGGTATGACGTGTGAAAATGCTCTATTCTGCAAACCATCAGACATGAAAGACAAAAACTTTCAAATGAGTATTAAGGATAAATGTGATAGGAAACATAGAAGAATAGACGGTAAACAAACATGGTATTATGTTTTGAAAGAAGAAATGAAAGGATTATATAAACAGGTTGAACCAAACGATAATGAGGAATCATTTACTGATGATGAAATACCTGTAAATGAGCCGCTAAGCGGCGAGACCTGAAGGTCTAGCTTTATAAAGTATGATTGGAATTTATTTTTGAATAACCCATGATGTTGTCAAAATGTCGTGTTGTCACACTTTTTCAGAGAAGTTAAATGACCTGGTAGCACATGGTAGCATGGTAGCACCTTCAGTTCTTCAATAATTAATTATTTTTGAATAATTGGGAAATAAATTTACGTCAAATATGCAATTTATAAAATCTTATGTCGACAGGCTACGTAGCACAGTGGTCTAAGGTGGTGTTATGGAGGGGTCAAGGTCTGTGGTTCGAACCGCGACAGCGCCGTATTTTCTTATTTTCTTTGTTTGTCTTGTTTGTCGTGAATAAAAAGTGTCATAAAAGTGCTCTATCTTCCACGGGAATAAATAAAAAATTTACTTTATTTCTTCTTTATTTCTTCTTTATTTTTTGTTCCCGTGAAGAAGGGTTTTGCTGTTTTTTCTCAGCCGAAATCAATGATTTTTTCATTTTTGGAATCCTTAGTGAATGAGGAATCTTTTCTCTCGTGGAAGCTTTGACCAAAAATAAATGGTTCATTTACTCACAATATTTTTGTACAAAACGACCCCAAACTTTTAACTTCTTTTCTGCAGCTTCAAATGCTATCTTAGCGAGTTCATATTCTCTAAATTCTCTCTTTAAATCTTCTTGTTCCCATTGGTCTAGTTCGTATGGAGAATCTCTATAACCATAATATATCTCACGTTCATGTTCTAATTGTTTTTCACACATTTTTCCAACTTCTTCTTCGAACAAAGGTTTAGCATTCTCCACTGTATCTTCGAGTTCTTCTTCATCTAACTTCTCATGAACTTTCTTGTCTATGGAGTCCATAATATCTTTGACATAAAATGCATACTTTACAGAGCACCATTCAGCAACAAAATGAACGAGGTCAGGATGTATGTAAATACCTTTGAATTCATTCATAACGCCCTTAGTAAGCTCATAAAATGCTCGTTTTGAGGTTGAGCCACTTTTGGCTCCACCGTATTCGTTCAACCAAAACTCAAGAATTTCCTGCATTTTAGTACTATTGAGAAATCTGTTTAAATGGTTTAACTTTCCTGCTTCTCTTGCCATCTTTGTTGCATTAATGTAACCATCCTTGTCTCTACGTAAGACTTCAATACCGTTATAAGTGCCTTTTGTGAATGTTTCACCATTAGATTTGTTCGTGAACGTCTGTGCTTCGACCGACATTACTGTTCTTACATACAAAATAAAAAAATAAATAAAAATAATTTTAAAACTAATGAAATTAATTATTTTTGGACTGAATTCATTGAACTCTATACCATGCGAATACAGTCATAAATGGTGGCATGTAATCTTTACTTTGTCCCGTTGTTTGTGTATATCCTGAAACGCGATGTGTATGGTTTCCTTCTCCCTGAGTGTCACTCCAGTAACAATTTATGGCAAATTTAACATCATCTTTAACATCATATCCTTTACCTTTTGTCATTCCTGACCAATCCCAATATCTATGCTTATGCCAACCTGCTTGAGATGTACTTAAATCTATGTAGTGACTGTGTGCAGGTAAATTTTCACCCGTAATTGTTTTACTTCCCCCTGTTTCCTTTGAAGAGTTTGCACAATACAAAAACCTGTCGACTATTTGTTCCCATGCACCAACACCAAACATTGCTTGAGGACCTCTCACATCCATAGATGTATAAATAGAACCTACTGGGTTCATTAAATCAAACATATGAGATATTATAGGATTGTCTCTTTTGAACTTAAAATATAGTGTAACTATTTCGGGTTTCTTCTGGTTTGTGTCAGAATATTTTTTATAATATAATCTTATGTTTTCAGGGTATGTAAAATCTTGACTATAATATTTTATTTTGTCATCTTCATAATAGTATACTATTCTCGTTTTTTCTATTGCATTATATCTTTTATATCTATAATAATCTAAATATAATGTTTGCTTTTTTGGGTCTACACGTGCGTCAACACCATAGTCATAATAATATGGTGCTGGAGCTACGTTAGACAATGTCATATCTGTCATATCTGTCATTTCATAAACTCTTAAATATTTCTTTTGTTCGTCTCCATATAAGTTTAAGTAGCAGTTGTTGTCTAATGGAACTTTAACTTGTGTGCCATTATTCTTTATATAGCCTACATACATTTCATTGTTATTTTTCGGAATGAGTTTATACCGTATACCATTTCTTAAGGACTGTACAAACTCCCATCTAAAATATTTGTTTTCTTCATAGACGGAAAAGTCACCAGCAATAGTTTCAATATTTTTTGTTCCAACTAAACTTTGGTATATTTCGTTAACATATTCCTTATCTGCCTTCTTTGCTAACTCATCGTTAACATATTCCTTATCTGCCTTCTTTGCTAACTCATCGTTAACAAATGATATATCTGCTTTAAGGTCTAAACATTCTGAAACCCATCCTGTATCAGCTTTAGTTTTAAGAATCTTCGATGTCCGTTCATGATACCATTCAACCCTTTCTATAATTTTATTATCTTTTTCATTAACATATTCCTTATCTGCCTTCTTTGCTAACTCATCGTTAACATATTCCTTATCTGCTTTCTTCATTATGTCATTAGGAAACCTTTTATGAATTCCTCATTTAAATTAAATCTTCCAATCTTCAAAACTTTAGGAAATGCATTTAATGCGTAATATCTTTGTTCTTCTGGTGGAATTGATGTTATATCATCCGTTATTCCTTTAATTTTTGAATTCATAAATAAAATTTCTTTTATATTTGATATCACTGCACCACCTTTGCAAACGAATTCGAAATGGTCATTTTTCAATACTATCTCAAATCTCCATATTTCAACATTTGCGTTTGTTCTGCCGTCTTTGAATTATATGCATATATGGCGTATGTAATGGTCTGTGGTTGCTGTTGTTTAATCATTTATTACGATTTAAAATAAATATTTAATCTGTTATCTCATCAGCTATTTTTTCTATTTGAAATTGCCATAATATTTCATTCATAAATTCTAAATCACAATCAAATAGGTCAGTTATTCTAAATTTAATATTTGATAAATCTTTTGAATGAAGAATAAATGAATTCCCGGATAATTGAACGGATATGATAAAGAAAATATGTTTAAGTTGATGGATAAAATGTTTTGTATTGATGGGTAAGAGTTAGGGTCTAATGTTTGATGTGAAATCTCATTGGGGTATTAACTTATCACATTTGATTAAAATGAAATTAGAACCAGTGTCAGAATACAAAACATCCCAACATCTTTTTCAAAATTTAATATCCCCAACAATGAACGAAGACGAGGAGTACAAAATTTAATTTTCAGCGGAAATTTAATAAGGTTATTTATTTCATCAAGTTCAAAAAGTTTATCGGGTTTTGATTTAAAATTTTCTTCATACCATACGATAAATGATTCATTTAAATAACTTAAAATCATGTTAATACCCATTTCGTTATCACATTATTTATATACATATCATACGTTTTTAGGTCTACGACCCCCGCTATGCGGCTCATGGTCATCTTTAATAAATGAGATATAATCTGAAGGTCTAAAAGAATGGGATTAAATTTACCACTCACAGAAACGAGAGTAACATTATAAATTCCGCTAACTGTTAAATTTAATTCACAGTTATTATTCGAAATATATTGATAATTGACATTTTTTTATTACGATTAAAAATATGGTAAAGCGTTATTTTCCAGTGATAAATAAAACTAGAATAAGATTACCTCAAGAATTCATAAATTCAACGAATAAGAATTCATTCATGTTATAAATTTTAGTGTTTTCAGAAAATATGAGTCGATGTCATATTCATCATCAGGTTATATTTCACTTCATTCAAATTTAGTTCAATCAAACCATATAATGACCATTTCATAAGATTTTCAGATGGTATTAAAAATGTAATTGAGAGATTAAAATATGAACAGATTGACAATATCGAATTTTTGGAATTTTGGTTTAAATATCCCGATGGAAAAAAGATTGAAGTTAAAGATAAAGCTGATACTATAACAAAAACAATTACAATGACCGATCCGGATAGTGGGGAACAAAAAAATAAACAAACGATAGAAACTGGTGAAAGGTCAATTATTATCGATTATGATTCAAAGGATTATTATTCGATAATGTTAATGCTTGAATATTAAATAGCCTTAACAAAGAATTTTTCAAGTGATATTTTATATTCATCAACTATTTTATTATAAATATCATTATATGTTAAATGAAGTTCAGTTGTTGTTCCGTTCTTTGATATCTTAATTGTGCTAATATCCTTTATAGGATTTATTTTTGCAACTGTTCCGCAGCATGAAACTCATCATCTATGAAAAATTGAATCTTCACGTCTGAATCTTGAACATCACAAAGAATGGCGATAATGTGAATTAATGATTCATAAGGTAAAATAATTAAACCGGATTGGTCAATTAAATTTATTATTGAATCATAATTATCAGTTATGATATCACGGTAAATTTTCATTAATTCAGAATTAATGTCTATTTTATATGGCGCATTGCGACTGTAATCGTAGATTCCTGGGTTCTCGATGTTTGATGAAAGAGGTGGGGGGTATGTTGGATAAGTGGGAATTTCAACAGGTTCTTTACCAGGTTCAGATAAAATGATTGGGTCTCCATTCTCATGGTTTTCTTCATTCTCCTCATTCTTCGGTAAGTCACGAGTTAATAAATTTGGTTGAGTTGCTGACCTTGTTAATTCAGGACTAACATTAACTTTAACATTTTGAATAATTCGTGATTTATCATCATTTACGTTATAACCAACCGTAATCTCTGCTTTTGCGTTAGTGTTCTTTTGACTAGTGAAACGTCTTCTCATTTATATTCGAATAAAAAAATATATTTAAACTTTTATTTTGCTGGAACTTTTGAATCTATTATTTCCTGTATTTGTTCATGAAGTTGATTTTTAGCATTTTCATCGAAATTAATAGACCGAATATATTCATTAATTGCATTCTTATAATCATCTGATTTCTCAAATTTTCTTTTATCTGATTCCTTAACTAAATCATAAGTTAAACCTCGTTGCTGATATAATGGTTTCTTAATTAAATCTTTGAATGCTTGAGATAAAGCACCTGATGCAATTCTTGCTACTATAATTGGTTGGAATTGCTGTTTAAGTTCATCTTTAACATTTGCGAAAACTGGATCGAATAAAGCAACTTTAAAGAATTTCTTAGCTGGAATTTCAGGTCTTAAATTTGCATATTGACCATCAAACTGGTTAGAATATCGTGGTAATCCATCCGGTCCCTCTTCAATAGCATTTAATTCTTCATTGAAGTAAGAATATGGATTATGACGGTATGAATTAATTGGACCATTTTCACCTTCTCCAATGTATTGTTTAACAGCTTTTCCATTTTCATCAAATTGCATAGGATAATGTTCATTATATGCTTTACGTTTAGGATAATCCGTCATTGTTAATTTATACCCATTTATGACTTTAATATTTCCTTGACCATCAGTAACGAAAACTTCATTTATTCCATCAGGTTTTCCATTTGGACCCGTAATGTCTGCTTCGTGTGCTTCCCAATTTGGTCCGTGACGTTTGGCATATGCTTGAGCTTCTGGTAATGTTAAAACGTTTCTCATTTGTTTAACATCCTTTTGAAGACCGGCAACAATGTGGACTAATTCTTTCATTCCGTCTGGAACTTTCATAGTTCTATTATATGCACCCTTTTTGTTTGTTCCTTGTTTTAATGGAACCTGTAGAAGATTTGCAATTTCTGTCATGTTTAATTATAAATAAAAAATAAAAATTAATTATAAAAAGTTATTCGAATTTAATGGAACCTTTATTTAAATCAACTATTATTTTTCCATGTTCTCCTAATTGTTGATATTGTGTGTAAAGTTCATTAATGCTCATTGGTAAATTCACTTGATAAAGCATAACGTTCAACTGTTGACGACTAAAACCACTGAAAATGAAAAGGGTGGACAGGTTTGATTTAATGTTTGTGCTTAATGCTTTAAAGTATTGAACAGCCATGAAGAATGAACACTGAATGTGTCGACATTGAGTTAATAATTGATTAAAATATGATTTCTCATTAGTTATTAGTTTTGATTTCACCGCATCATCTAGAAAAATGAGTGAATGCAAAAATTCTCTATCAAAATTTGAAATAGAAAGTGTTTCAAATAATTCATCCCGTTGTTTATCAATAATTTTATCCTCTAATCCTTGCTTCTTGATTGTATTATATAATTCTTTATACATTACAAAGTTTTTTAAATAATCTTCTGCTTCTTCTTGTGATAAATAAATAATTGGAATTTTGATTAAATGCTTTAAAGATTCAAATGTATCATCTGAAGGTGAACCTGAACGGTTGATATAAATTAACACATGTGAATAGGGTGAAGTGTTAGCAATAATGATAATTTGTTTTAATATCGTTAATGTTTTACCTTTATTTTGTTTACCAATTGCTGCAGTGATTGAATTTAAGTAACATTCAGAATATGGAATTTTCATTAATTTTTCCTTAGATAGAGCATTTCTATTATCACTCAATGCTTCATTAATCATATCATCTACGTATGTATTATATACTCCTGCTAATTCTTCATAAGGGGTGGATGAATTTAAATCCATTTAATCAAAAATAAATTTATAATTTTAAACATTTCTATTCATCAATATTTCATCATATGAACTTCTATACTGCGGTGGTGTACCTGTTGGATGATATTTCAAACCTTCATCCGGTGTCCATGTCCAATATGTAGTCCTAGTAAACCAAACCTGAGGAGGATTTGTCACTTTTGAACAGTAAGTGTCATTTTCACCCTGAATGATTGGATAAGCTTTCACTTGTACTGTAACTTGTGAGTTGAAAGTTTCTAATCCATCAAAGAATATACCCGCTCCATCACGTTGAACTGGAATAGTGCATAAGAATGAAGTTTGGTCTTTCCATGTTCTAGCTAATGGTGTGCCATCATCATCATTCAGTGGTCTAGTTAATGAGTCCTCGTATTCTTCTGTGCATTCATTCACTCCATCTAAATCAGAAGCTTGAAGCATACGTGTAAAGAATATGTCACCCACTGTGGTCATCGCTTGATCGGGGAAGTTTCTGGAATCTATAGTGACCTGAAGACCTCGAAGCATTGGATTTTCTAAAACCGTTCTTTGCATTGCATTCTTCGGAAATGTTAACACAACATCTGTAACATTATGAAGAGCGTATGAGAAATCTGAGCTAATACCTTCAGGAGTGATGCAACCTCCATTTAGTGAACGAACGTCAATATGTTGAGCTGGAATCATGAATGGATCTTCCTTACTAAATAAACGTGGTATTGCTTTAACTGATTCTTCAATTAAACCGTATCCTGGTGTAATGCATTTATCCTCTAAAACTTCCATCTTTGTGCATGAAATTAACGTCTTCAACTGTTGCGTCAGCAGATGTAGCGGCTAAGCTTGTAATTAATTTGGCAGGAAGTCCGATTTGTTGGAATTTGCGATCATATTTATAAACATGATTCATAATCTTTTCATAATTTTCATCAGTTATCTTTTCATAAACGTAATTTTGTAAATCAGCAACTCTTAACGGGTCAACCTGACAAAATACTAAAGTATCCCTGAAAACATAATATTTAAGAATGATATCACCAAATGATTTAGGATAATCATCGAACGCCTGAAATGCTAACAAATCATTTACCGGAATAATCATATCAAAAGTTGACATCAAACTTCTTTTCATTTGCTTTCTTGAAAACTTCTGAAGGGTCAATATATTTACCACATTACTGAGTTATCATATTTTTGAAATTATTATATAACGAATGAACAAAACTTTTTAACTTTCCTTTCTGATTTTGGTTTATATGTTGCAAATGCGAAAGATTCACGGGCGCAATCCATCTGAAGATAACCGCAATCACCTCTTTTCGGTTTCTACTTCTAATTGCTTTAAAGCTTGATTTGATGATTTATAACCAACGAATAAACGCATGCATTTAAAAGCCGGCATCACATGTGAAAGCTTTATTTGAAACTAGAGTTGCTTTAACTTTGGCGTTTAATATATGTGTCACCTAGTTGGTTCACATCATGAGCCGGATTTGTAATTCTTAAATGAGTTTGTTTATCATCAAAAATATGGAGCATCAGAGTCATAGCATGAACTTTCAAGTTCTCTATAATATCTTCTACCATCATTCTTTGCGAATATTTCATTTATCTTTTCGAATGAATGAAATTACATTTCCATTAATCGGTTTAGTGTTTGCACCAAATAGTTAGTCGTCATTTTATTAATAAATAAAAAATCAAAATTAAAAGATGAAAATGAATTTTTAATTTTAATGAAATAATCAACTATGGCTGCAGGATTCTTTAAGAAACTGTGGGATAAAGTAAAAAGAGGGAGCGCATAAAGTTTGGGAAACAATGAAGAAAGGAGCAAATTGGAATTTAAGAATAAAGAAGCAATTAGTGACGTTGCTGAACAAATAGCACCTAATGTTCCGGTAAGGGAAGTATTAAATAAAGGAGATAAGGTTTATCGTCGACTACAACCGATACTAAGATAAAAATAATATTTATTTTTCCACTATCTACCCCTATTTTATTAAGTATTCCTTCAGCAATTCCACCAACTGCGTTACCTGCTTGTGCTCCCATCGCCGGATTACCTGCTTTAGCACCTAATACTCCTATGATATTCCTGCCGTTTTCGCTACTGGTGCCAAAAAGTTTGCAACGGGTTTAATAATCTTTTGATGAACCCAACTTGCAGCTTTCTTAATTCCTTCCCATAATTTTTTAAGAATCCTGCCGCCATCTCTGATTTAATATTAATTAAAAAATATATTTCATCACTTATATTCTAATTTTTTATTTAATGATAAATGAAACCGATTTTAAAAATAAATGAAACAGAGGAGGAAGAAATAAATGAAAGTGAAAATGTTCAACAAAAAATAAACGTTGTTAAACCAATTACTGAAATAAAAATTTTTTCATCTGTTGATGAATTTAATGACTATTATGCTAATAATAAAAAATTATTTGAAGAATTGACAACATGTAAATTGAATAAAATGTTTAAAGTTGAGGACAGAGTCCAAGACCCGGAGGGTCATGGATTCAAAATTTCAAAAAGAGTAGGTGACAAAAGTGCATACTCTTAAACAACCGTCGGATTTCCGGGTGAAATCGTGACACACTTTCGTCTTTCGTAGGCAGTGGTGGTTGTTACAAAAGGTAACTTCGAATGTAGCGTGAAATCTGCAAAAAAAAATTCTGAAATTTGAATGGAGAACACAAAAATTGAATAGTTTACGTCAATAAAAAGGAGAAAAATGAAGCCAATGTGTCTCGAACCTAGGACTTGGAGCAGCAATCCCACTGTTTATCCCATTACACTACATGCATCTCTCACCTCAGTAAATGAGATCAACTATATGATAACTTTTTCCCCATTATATTCTTGTGGAAAAGTGACAAATAGCAACTTTGACCCTCTCTCAATTTCAAAAATAAAAGGTGTTGTTAGTTTAAAATCTATTCCTCAATCAAGAATCACCTCATTAATGAAAATTGATGATTTAACAAAAAGAATAGAAATTATTGAAGAGCGAATAAATCAAATTATTGATTTCATAAATCATGACTCGTTGAGCCCGGGTCCTTAAAGCTCAAGGCACAAAGTGCCCAGGACTTAAAGTCCATCACTGAGTTCAAGGTTATATTCATCAAATATTTCATTATTAAATGCAACTTCTGCTAGTTTATTTATTTTTTCAATACGATCTTTGAAAGTCTATCGTTTTAATTTTTTCTGAAGTTTTTCATTTTCTAGTTCTGAAAACTTTATTTGGATGATATTTAAACCCGTTAAATTCTTTTTCCTCAGTTTTGATCATTAATTTACAAAGAACTTTTGTGGTTGGAATTCGTTTAAACCATTTATCATTAATATTTGTTATAAATTCAATATCTGGAATTAATTCCCAAATTTTTGCATTTTCAATTAATTTATTATCAAATGCAAAAGCAATAGGTTTAATATTAAACTTACCTTTATAATATATACTTTCTACATAATCATCGAAATAAACATCTACTTGTTTAACATTTTCAAGAATTGGTGAAAGAACATCCATTAATTGATTGACGGTTACGAATCTTGATCCACTCATTTTCATACGAATTAAAAAAATAAATTATTCAAAAAATGTAAGACATGAATTTTAAAGTTTATTTTTCATTCATGAATGATAATTATATCTGATTTCTTTTATTCTCTCGTACATACTAGATTTGAAAAATTCGGAACTTTTACCATAATCTCCTAAATGTTTTCTTATCCCTAACGTGTGCCAGTTATTATATGAAACTGTATAAACTTTATCTTTATCTTTACACCTTTCATCACTTCCAATATATTTATATCTCAGTTTTGATTTAGCATTTTCATATTCATTAGCGTTTAATAATTCACAGTCTTCCTTTTTAAATTGATGTTTAAGATATTCAGGATTTAATACTCTACGTTTATATGCTCCTAACTTAGTTCTAAAGTTTTTCTACAAAATTTAGGAATTCCATCCTCTTTAATGTCATCAATGATTTCCATTTCATTATTTTCAATTTCTTCTTCTCGTTTATGAGGTCTTTGATTATGACTCCATTGATTCCATGAAATTAAATATTCTTTATCATTATATTTATACCTCATTAGCTTATTTTGGCTTTCATATTCATTTAATAATTCACAATCTTCATTTTTAAATTGAAGTTTAACCCATTCAGGATTTAAACAATGTTTAATTAATCGCGGAATATCTGACATCATCTATATATAGCTTCTTTTATAAAAGATAAAAAATAAATTATTTTAAAATTAATGTTAAAAATTAATGTGTTTATAAATAAATATATTTTAATGCATCGTCTATATATAGATGCAACAAAAAAAGTCACACAACCCGCACTCATATACTACTAAAGTGAGAGATTTTCCGTTCTAATAAATATATTTGATAACCGGGGTGTTCCCCGGAATCAAATAAATTATCATATCGAGAATCGGAGATCCTTGCAGTTTCGATTTTTTCGAAAAGTGAGAGATTTTCCGTTCTAATAAATATATTTGATAACCGGGGTGTTCCCCGGAATCAAATAAATTAGCATTACTAACATTCCTTTTTTATTTAAAATTTTCAATTCTTAAAACAAAGTTTTACTTCTATTTAATTATTTGCCATGAAAGTATAGAACATTAAAAATTCATCCTACTACCTCCACCCTTATAATACCTTCAAAAAAATTATATCTCAATTTATTTTCTATCTTTATATTGATGTGCTTATTCAAAAACACCAAATCATAAGTCTTCAGTTCTCAAAATACTCTCAAATTATCTCATTGCGCATATTTTGAAATTTGATAATTTTAAATTGTTAAAAAATTCATTAATCACAGTAAAATTGTTGCATGCTAAGATCAGTCATAATGTAAACCTCTCAATTTTATTGTCGTGGGAAGTATCTCAATTCCTTCAAAAAAATTGAAAAACTATTTAATTTTAAAAATATAATACTTTTAATTAGTTAATTAATTGGAGATATTTTTTAAAATCACTTTTGATAATACTTTTGAGAACTTTAATTCAAAAAATATATTCAAAAATATTCAGGATATCAAGAGGGAATTGTTCCTTATGAGGTATAGTTATGATGTATACCTCATAAGGAACAATTCCCTCCTTAAAATCGTAGACATTTTTATACTTATTAATCAACCATTCAAAATCATATTCCTCTGAAAAGTTATTTTATTAAAATTTAGAATTTTAATAATATAGAGTTTGAATTTCATACAATACCTATATATTTTCAATAATGGAATTTGAAAACCATTCTCAAAAGTTCTCAGAAAACCTTTTTTTCATTAATTTTAAGAAATCTGAGTATTAAATTAAGTGATAAATTCGTTTGACACTACTTTAATTTTTAAATTCAAAAAATTATATGTGCTTCTTAAAATGACTCAAAAAAATTTTATTATAAATAATATATAATATTAAAATCCCACAACATTTTTTTACTTTACATAATCGTACTTCCTCGATGATTAATTTCCACACAATTTCTATCGTTGACCGAACTTAGCATGCAACAAAATATCTATATACAATAATTAACTAACTGATTCTATATAGATTTGCATTTATTTAATATATTTGAATATCATTTACATCTTATTGAATTAGATCATAAATCACAGTTCCCTAATATACTATCTAGCTAACCATTATTGTTGCGCAACTTACATGTGATTAAACACACGTGTATAATTCTGTACAACTCATATCTCTATCAATACTTTATTTATAATCAAAACAAAGGTTAAAATTGTATACCCTGTCACTGTAGAGTATTCTCCCAACTTTAAAGTGAAAATCAAAATTTGATATTTTAGTAATTTCATGTGAGATCGTTATTTTATAGGAAAACATACTGAAAATGTTTATAAGATGTTTCTCTATCATATGCCAAAATATCATGGTTTAAATGCTCTCCTAAGTGTCTATAACTGAATTTTAGGGCAATAACCTTATTCTAAATGTTGGGAAAGTAGGGTAGAAGTACTTTGAAAAAGCATTCAAACATGGATATATTTACTATTATAAACAGATAGATAATAATATAATGTGGAAATTAAGGATCAGAAGATTAATATCCTGCAAAAGTTCCTCTTGTTATAGGATTTGTTCTTAGAGATGCACCTATTTTTCTTAACTGAGGAAGTTGTGATTGGGCTCTCTTTTGTATTTGTCCTGTATTCTTAGTTCTTAAATCAACAATTTCTTCTACCGAAAGTCTGTGAAGAGGATCTGATGATTTTGCAGTTGCATTGAATAAGAGAAATGGCTCCACGATTCTATTTTGTTGTGCATGAGCTTGCCGAAGTTTCATTTTTGTGAATCTTTTTTCCCACTCATGTGTAATAACATCTTTATTTACTTTATTAGTAGAGTTTGATCTTGTTGATGGAACTATCATCATTTCACGGCTAATTTGTTGATTCGAGTAATTTAATCGAGAATCTATGGGATTTCGCAAGAAATTTCGAAGTTCATCCCCACTCATTGATGTATTAGATATCATTGAGTCATCCGAGCTATTCGATCTTGCAGTGGTATTCATAAAAGTCATATTACTTTTTAAAAAATTTATATAAAATTTGTACGTTACAACTAGAAAATCACTAATTAAATATTTATTTTCTCGTCCTAAACATCCCTGTGAGGAATGACCAATATTTTTGTTTCCTGTACAGAAAAAATTAGGGTCTCACATTATGTCACTCAACAAATCTTTTTACATCATTGGGTAAATCAGCTGGATATGACCTTTTTAAATTTCTTTTCAATTCTTTAATCGCATCATGTTTTAAAGGTGATGACTAATCAATTTTACCATATTTATCAAAAAAAAAAAGGTATTGGGGCCTCCAGGCACTTCGTGCCCTCTAGCCCCGAAGATGTTTAGTATAAAACAGCTTTTTAACTTCACTTAAAATGCCACGTAAGCTACGTAAGAATATACGTAAGAGGAAGAGAGCATTGAAACATTCAATAGTAAGACTGACACCACAACAACAGTTGCAACAACAAATGCTGAATGACCCCACTATGTTGCAACAAATGTCAAGCAATCCTATGCTCTTAAACCGAGTTTTTGGTGCACAGAGTGGAGGTTTAAGAGCGGCACTTTTAGCGAAAATGGCAGGCTATGGTGGAGCTGCAGACGGAACAGCATATAACCCTCAAAGTCAAATGAATTTGAGTTCACTCAAAATCAAATAACAGATGTCAAAAAGTCAAACATAGACATACAGAAGCAAATAAGTGAAAACGAAAAGAAACTAGAATATGACAGACACACAAAGAAACTCAATGAGTTAAACGTAGAGAAAAAGAAAAAGAAGAACAACTGAAAAACTAAGTACAGAGGAATATGCGAAAAAAGTGTCAGAAAAAGCAGCAGAAGTAGCAAAAATGGAACAAGATGTTTTAAATTTGAAAAACCATACTACTCAATATAAAGTACTGAAGATGAAGAGATAAAACAAAAGCCATAAAGACATATATGGATAGCGATGAGTATAAAAAAGAAGTTGAAGCAAATGTAAAGGCAGAAAAACTTTTACAGTTGCAAAACCAAACCGTACAGTATGAAAACTTAGCACTAGAAAGTAAAAATAACGACGCAGCCATGCAAAAGGCAATGAAAAGCGCAGATATATAAAAGCTAACAATGACTGGTTAGATGCCCAAGCCAACGCTAAAGCAGCCCAGCTTATAGGGTCAATAAGGACAAAAATACAAGCGGATGAAGACAGTTCAAATGAAGCTTTAACAAATGCTGACTTTAAGAACGCCTTCGAAGCTCTTCATAGTAAGGTGAAACTAGTGAACGACTTCTCATCTGGAAAGAAACTGAAGTCTGAAGGTTTCGACAAAGAGTTAAAAGAAGTAGCACAAAATATGACGAAAATAACAGATGCAGCAACGAGACAGGCAGTTCAAAGTGCTATGACGCCGTTAGAGCAACTGTTGTGAAAGTCAAGAAAAAGAGTTACAACAGACCAAAACAGACCTAGTAAATGCTTTCTTAAAAACGAAAAGTCAGGTAGGACATTATGCTGCAGATGGAACATATGTGCCAGCTGGTGGAACTTATATACCAGCTGGTGGAACTTATAATACTAGCTAGTGAACTTATATACCACCAAACCTCCAAGAGAAGCACCTGCACCAGGACTACCTAAAACATTTACATCGTCACATGGACACAGACACAGGCATGCACCAAAACCAACACAACCACCTCCACAACCAGCACAGCAACCAACAGTTCAAAACCCTGCACAACAACCACCTCCACAACCAGCACAGCAACCAACAGTTCAAAACCCTGCACAACAACACAAACAGAGCAAGGACATAAAGAAGTAGAGAACAAGGAAACCAAGAATTCTTAAAAATGCTTAAAGAAGACTATGGTTACCCAGATACTATTGACTTTAGTGACCGATATAAAGAAGCTATTCGAAAGTTAAGGATGGAAATACTGACCCGAACCTATTTAGCTTTATGGCTCTGCACCAAAGGGGATATAATCTCAAACCTGGAAAATACAAGCTCGCTAAGGGATATGATTTAATAGCATATCATCCAAATGACATGAACGAATTTACTCCGAGATATTTGATGTCAGAGCTAAATGACAATTTAACTCTCTTCATGAAACGCGTAAAAAATAGAGACGGAACGAAAGAAGAAAGGTTTGTGAGTCCGGATGACTTAGAAAGGGAACTTGTTGAAAACGGTCTCGGAATATATGAAATGCCAGCAGATGAGGTACAAGAAACTCCACAGGAAGAAGTTCAGATACAACCAGACATGGAAGAAATAGTTCAGCAACAACAGCTAGAAGAGCCTGAAGGAAACGAACAAGTCACTCTTTGGAAACTAACTTCACAGAACTAGATGAAGATTTGGAACAGCCGAAAAATCTTGACCCTCAACAAGTGTATGCGGAGAATATGGAATATTTCCAAGAGTCTAAAAAAAATTCGGCTGACATAGTAGAAGAATATCGAAAAATGTTTGCCGACATACAAAAGACTCCAACACCAGATGAAAATATTCAGCATAGAATGGAAGAACTGAAAGAAAATGTACACAAATACAACCCTTTTTACTTACGAGCATTTAACGTTCAATCTTCGGATGAACTCGGTGAAAATAAAAGGTTAAATTTCAAGAAAACATATAGAAATGAAACATTGTTTAAAGTTCATTCAGAACCTAACCAAGATGGAAACAAACCTACTTTTGTTTCTGCAGACGATGGAACTACAATGAGATGGGGTCATAAAGCTAATCCGGATAGGTGGTTCATAAACTTACAACCACAATTCCAAGAAGTTGTAGACGCAATGGAAGTCAATGGTGAACGAGATATAGCTGGTATTTTAAGCGCGGCTTTAATGCCATTGAAAGATATGAAACATGCAGATATTTTGGACCAGTATGAAATGAACATGGCTGATGGAAATATAACACCTGACGTTCTAGAACATTTATCTCAAAGAACTACACAGAACCATAGAGATGGTATATTTGGTGAAGAGTTTAGAAAGAAAGTTAGGGAGGAGAAGGAAGAGAACCTATTGTACATGACCTTGCAAACGAAAGTTTACAAAATGTCATAAAAACTTACTTTGCAGACAATGAACTGAGAAGGGATGAATATTAAGAAAACTCAATGGACAGTACAAATGAAATGTTAGTATTGAAAAACATGTTCCTTGACAAAATAAAACCAACTACAGAAATAAACGACGCAAGACTGAAAGATTGGGTAAAAGCTTTCCCATTCACAAAAGATATAGTTGGTAACATGGAAAGAAACCAGAATGGCTACAAAAACATATATTTGGAAACGAGCTTATTCCATATGGACAGGCACTGTTTGAAGAGCTTGAACCGGAAACTCAGACAGAGTCATGCAAACAATAAGCGACGACTCAAATACAAACTATGACAAACTCTTTCTAGGATATAGGTTACCTGAGATGGGCGACCAGAGCCCAAAGCAAAAAGGACATGGAAATTTGCAACATACTAGATGAACATGAGGCAAAGATGCAACAACTTGAAGCAGAGGCAAGTTACCAAAAGCGACACCAAAGAAGAAGAAAGAGTAGAACAAAGTGAAAGTAGTGAAAAGTAACTTCATCTAGTGAAAGTAGTGGCAATGAAGGAAAAAGAAGAGTTAAAAACTCAGTCAGGAAGAAAGTAAAGCTTGGTCACGTGGTTCTATTATACATATAAATCCAACTATTCTATATTTTTACCCATATGAAATGTACGCCGTCAGAATATAACGCCAACAGTTTTGGGATGCCATGAATGGAAATGTTTCCGAATGGTATAACGAATGCGACAATGCATTAGAAGGTCAGAAATAGTTCCTGGAACTTACGAATATACAACTGCTGTTCTTATGGAAACGTAGGTGAGTTTGGAGAAGGTTCTTCAACAACATATATGCTTGCGACAGGTTTCATATAATTTCTATTGACAACTCATTCTTATACGTGGAACAAGACATTGAAATAAAAACCTTCTGCCAAGTTGTCTGACAAGAAAGGTTGCAATGGAATTTTCTATGTCGGATACCAATATGCTCCAGAAGTTTTCATGGGATATTAAGATATATTCTAACTCTCTAGTTCTTAACAGTAACATGGGCAAACTATGAAATGGTTCGCTTTGAGAAACTCAGTACAACCACAAGCTAGAGAACAAACAGACCAGTATGCAACTATTGAGAAAATAAAGACTTGACCCTAACGTTCCAGGAGTTTATGTTGACCTTTCTGGACAAACTGCAGCAGCAGTAACCAAAGTAAAACTGAAACTTAGAGTTCCTTTGTCATCTTTCCTCATCTCAGGTTTTTAAGATACTTGCCAAACTGGGCAGAAAAATTTCTATCGAACTTACTCCAAGCAAAAATAACTTAGTCATTGCACCAACACAAGACCCATTCACTCTTACAGACGTAAAGGGAGCAAATCAAACGTCATTCGCCGAATTTTGCAAAGACAAAGTTGACTTAGACTTTGTTTCTCAAACCTCAACACTGAAAAACTATTATTTCAATGCTGCTGGAACTGCTTGGGACCCAGTTAAGTTCACATGCGAAAAGTTTTGAATGCAAGAGAATAGAAAGCAGACTTGCAGTCTATATGTTGGACCCAGATATTTCAAATGCTTTAGCTGCCAATATATTGCAGTTCCACTTAGTTCCCTATACACCAAATATCTGTCAAAGACTTTGCAGGTGAAGTTGGAAACCAAAGTGCTGACCCAGGTGCAAGAACAGATATTGCCTTAACAACTGCAATGAAACATGCAGATACTATGTTTGTACTGTTCAGACGAACTATAAATGACTATTCTTGTTTCTACAACCCTGGTATTAAATATCATATAAACATAGATGGCAAATACTATCCAAGAGAAGAATATTCCACAGTTGAAGATATGAGGTCATACAACTTGACATTAGATGCTATGAACTTTAACAACAACTTCACAACAACCATTAACCCTGAAATGCAAAGTTCTATTATTGCCATATGTGAAAGTATGGACTCATACAGGAGGTCAAAACACTCAATATACAAATGGAGACCGTTCAAACTTTTGGCTTGGCATTCCATTTGCTGACTCAGAAGACTTTATGGGTGGTATTTCAACTGTTGTACAGTTCAAATACAATATACTGGTGACAGAGACGGTCCAGATGAATTGAAAGCAAAGAAGTTTACAAAACCAATAGCACTTTTCACGGAAGAGATGCTCTTTTGAAGATCGTTCGATGAAACCCTGCTGGGGCTCCTCAGATTGGCATAACGACAGCTTCCATCGAGCAGATTTTGGCAGCAGGTCAGTAAGTTGTTCTTGAACTGACTTCTCTCCGTCAATATTGACAGTACGCCAGTTTTGATATAATATTGTATTATAAACTTACCTTTAGAAATATCGGTCAGTTTTGTTGTTATATTTTTGCTGCTTCAAGAACTTTCACCATTTCAGTTATACCAACTTTCTTTGCTTTATGAAAATATTTTGGTTCAGCAAAGACTGCTATTCTATAACATTTTCCATTGTTTGTGTAAAGAACTATTCTGTCAATGAACTTGTATTGTTTGTGTGTGTAAACTTTGTTTTGCTTCAATTCGAAGAGATACTCAAATACGTCCATCTTTTTATTCTAAGTAAAATGTCATTTCCGAAAAAATAGAAGCGTAAGTGTTTCAAAAGGTTTAATGGTGGTGGCAGATGTGAAGTTAAATTCACCAACTCAAACAAACAGTCAAAGTGTTGTTGTCAATGTCAAAGAAAGAGATGTTGAAGTGGGGAAACCATACGAAGACGAAGATGGTATAACAATAGTTCCTGTAAAAGAACCAACATACCCTGAAGTTAGCAGAGACTTAAGTTCTGTTGCAGATATTCGAAAACGACTACCAACAACTTAAAGACAAACTTAAAACTCAGGGAAGATTTGTCAAGCTTTGGGTATAATGTTAAACTTGGTCGAACACAACCCTGTAAAGTGAACTCATATGTCATTGCACCTCATGAAGTTTTGAAAGAACTATTGAAACTTTTGACAGAGGCAGACGATATAAACATCAAAGAAAAATAGAACCCGACATTGCTGCTGTGGTGTTTCATATAATGTCATTGACAAGATATACGTTATGAAAGGAGGTGAAACGTTGAACTTAAAATATAGTTTCCCAGACGTTATAAAAATATTTGACGACCACAACATTTCATTAAAATTAGTTGCTAAGTAAAATGTCAAAACTTCTTGAAAGATGTTTGAAGAAAAACAATATAGACTTTATTTCATGAAAGGACTTTACACACTTTTGAACGATATGAAAGACCCTGTTTTGTTTGTTCGTGTAGACAAAGGAAAGTTCTATGTCTTTACAAAATATTTGAACTTCTTAGACAGAGAACTTCAAGAAACGCCATGTGAAAGTTTAGATGAAGTTCTTCTCCACTTTCAGAAAAACTTTTAAATATATGTAAATGCAGAAGACATAGTGGTTTATACTATTACGACTAAAAACCCGAGTCATATAATTCTATAACAACAAACTTACAAAGTCCTCAAGGACGATATTGTAAACTGACCTTAAACACGATGACGACTAAAGCCTGTTTTGCTCTTTTGACACCAGAAGATTTTATTGTTGTGAATGGAAAAAAATACTCCTTTGAAGATACTTACTCAGATATACCACCAACAGGTTTTGTTGACTTATTTAATACTTTAAGGACGATGTAACATGTGCTGCAACTAGAGCAGGTTTCATTATGTTTGGATGTCCGACTGAGTTTAGTATAAACGATATGAGCTATAATACAAAACTTATATCTGGTTTTTACTACCAACAGTTTCCTATAACAGGAAAAGGTGTCATACAAGGTTTGTCTGTTCCATTGACTTTTAAGTACACCTATTTTATATATTGTTTCAAACTTAGGTTCAAAGTGCTATTCGAATGTCGACAGAAACTACTATGACCAAAAGATACTCATGCGTATAAACAACACTTTCTCTGCTGGTTTGCCTATTGTTCATTCGAATGCAGAGTTTCAGCTTTAGTAAACTCAAACACTTTAGCAAACATAAACTTAACCTTAGTTGACGCAAACTTTGTTCCTGTAAAACTTTTATGTCCTATGTATTTGTCAATGACGGCAGAAAGTTTCGAATTGGAAGATGCAACTGGTGAAAGTATTGTACTACAAGAACAACTTCAACAACAAATAGCTCAAGAACAACAAATGCAACAAATGGAACAAATGCAACAACAAAGTCAAGAACAACAAATAGCTCAAGAATTAAAAAAAATATTTTTTTATTTTTATAAAAAAATGTACAGAATAGACGTTTCAGATTTTTATGACTTCCAAGCGTTCAGAAATATGTGTCCATTTCGAGACTATAACAAAGCAGTCGCGAGAATTTGAAACGTTTTAGTCATTTATGTCGACTCTGCCCAGAATGTTATGTCATGAAAAATGGGATGTAGTCTTTAAACAAACCTAAAGCGACAATAGTTTCAGAACAAGAATGTAAACAGAAACTTAAGAAAATAAAAGTCGTACAAGTTGGTATGAAGATGTTAGATGCTTGGGATATCTTATTGTCAAAGTTAGAAGATTTTTCAGTTCGTGGTATAAAGTTCTATACACCATCTCCAAACTTCTATTCTATCTTCACTGGATATAAATACGAACAAGTAGAATGGAAAGAAAATGTTATAAAGCTTGGTTAGACCATGTCAAAGAAATTATATGCAATGGAAACGAAAGAGTCTATGAGTATATCTTATGTTGAGTTTGCAAACATCTTACAACATCCAAGTGCTAAAAATGAAACTGCTCCCATCATAATTGGAAAACAAGGAACAGGTAAGAACACTTTCTTTACAGATATCTTATGCAACTGTTAGAGGGCTATTCGAATCCGAATATGACAAACTTAAAACATCTGCGGTAAATTTAACTCTTCAATAGAGAATATGAAACTTATAGTATGTAACGAACTTAAAGTATAGATAACAAAGGTTTTAAACTCAGATGCTTTGAAGAGTCTTATAACAGACAAAGTTGGAGTTGTTGAAAGAAAGTATAGAGACCAAAGAGTTTGTGAAAATGTTGCAAATTTCATCATGGTTTCAAACAATGCCGTTCCGATGAAGTTAGAAAGTTCTGACAGAAGATATGTAGTTGTCAGAACGTCAGAAGCTCATATGCAAGATACAGAATATTTTGACGACTTAGCAGAAACTTTGACATCTGACTTTTACAACCACTTGTTCTCATATTTCATGACATTAGATATTTCAAAGTTCAATCCAAGACAAATTCCACATACCGAAGAGAGACAAACATTGTTAGAAGCAAACAAGAGTGTATATGAACTGTTCATAGATGAAACTGACTTTGAGTGTTTAGATGAAAGGTCATTGTACGATTCGTATAAACAGTATTGTCAAGAATATGGTTATATGACAGCGTCTAAACGAACATTCTTGGCAAATGTCAAAAGTCTTTTAGACGTACAGAATGGTGTATATACAAAGAAAAATTTTTCTGAGTAAATTTTAAAAAAAAATATTTTTTTATCCGATAGAAAAGATGACGAAATTCATCTCAGTCAACAAGTACATGTCAGGACTTAAAGAAGAACTAGACCCATTCACATATTTGAATGTTTACTTCTACCATTTTGAAAAGTCTACATTTGACAAAGTTTGGAACATCGAACCAGTTAAGTTTGCTATTGTGACTAAAAATGGTGCGAAATTTGAAGACTTAGACATAGAAGGTTTGTTAACAGTCAAAGAAAGTTTTGACAGAAGGTTCTCAAACCTTAAAGAAGGCAAAGCATACAAACTTGTTATACCTTATGAACCAAAGAAAGCAGACGACTATGAATATTATGAGTCTAAGATAGTTGAAGTTCAAGGTAAATTGGGTAAAAAGATTTTAGAGTCTAAGCCGGTGTTTGCTCCTAAAGAGGAAGAGAACATTGACATTGACCCAGAAATGTTCTAAAAATAAAATTTTATTTTTACATGTCAAATTTCTTTTTCTCTGGCTCTGGTTCTTTCTTCTCTTCTTCTACTTTCTTTTCTTTCTTTTCTCTCTTCTTCTTTCTGGTGGAGTTATGTCAAACTTCTCAGAACCATATTTTTGTAAAAGTGCTTTGTCATTTAATAGCTCTTCTATTCTGTTTTCTATTTCATTTTCAAGAACAGCGCATGTGTCTTCTTTGCATTCTAAGAAGTTTTGTTGGACTTCATCTCTCCAAGAGGCGTCATCTCTGTCAACAAGTCTGTCATTGACAAATTTTAAGACTTCTCTGCTTAAGGTTTTATGGTTCTTGTCATATTCCCAGAAACAGAACTTTAGAACAAATTCCCTTTCTTGTTTACACTATGTAAGATTTTATGGTCGACAGATGTTTTGCTGTCGAAAAGCTTGTCTCGAATATAGATAGCGAAATCGCTAGACATTTCCTAAAAGATAAAAATTTTAATTTTTCTAAAAATATGTTAGAAAAAAAGTTTGCTGACATTGACAAAAATTTTGAGAATGTTTTAAATAAGAACAAGAGGAAGTTGGAAAATGCTCAGATAAAACCCATACATGACAAGTTCTTATTTGCTCAGAATGGTATAACAGGTCTAATTGCACCACCTGGGTCGGGTAAGACTTTCACTTATCTTAAAATGGCTGCACAACAACAAGAACTAGATGAGAAGAACCCATTCTATGAGTTAGTAGTCATTTGTAGTACTTCTGGTCAATTTGACCAAACCGTCAATTCGTTCAAAGATATTATAAAAAAGTCTAAGTTAGTATGTATAAAAGATACTGAGTTGTTAGATTGGATAAAGAAGTACCAAAGAAGAGTTTTGAAGTACAATGCTATAAATGAGTATGTCAATTCGAGGTTTAAAGACCCAAATGAGGAAATGCAGAGAATATTAGAGAAGAAACACTTCAGAAACAAACAGAAAGAGATAGAATACATTTCGAAGAAATTGCAATCTTACGATTGGAAGACTTACCCTCACAGATGTCTTCTTATCTTAGATGACTTTGCTTCTCATCCTTTGTTAAAGAACAGAGAACAAGACATGTGTCGAATTCTTAAGAAGCTCAGACACTTTAACATTTCAGTTGTCATTTGTGTACAGACAGCCAAGAGTTTAAGTAAGGATGTAAAGAGAATACTTACTGATATCATACTTTTCCCCGGATTGTCCGAAGACGATTTCATGGAACTTATGAAAGAGTCCATGGCAGGTAAGTTTGACAGACATGAACTATGGGAGAAGTACAAAGTCATACAAGACCCTCATACTTCTTTCAGAATTCACATCTACGCAAACAAAGTTCAAATTGTAAAAAGTCAAGCGTAAAAATAAAGAGTTAGTCTTAGTAAGTCTGTTGTGGTTCTGCAGCTTTCGGTTCTTCTGGCTTTGGAATGGACTCGGTTGGTGGTACGTCGGACATTCGTTTGTGTCCTGTCGGAAGGAAGAACTTTTCCTGTCGGAAGGAAGAACTTTTCCTGTCGGAAAGAAAAACTTTTCCTGTCGGAAAGAAAAACTTTTCCTGTCGGAAAGAAAAATTTTTCCTGTCGGAAAGAAAAACTTTTCCTGAAGGTCGACCAAAAAGTTCTCAATTTTCGAAAATTTGAATGGTTTACGGACGGACAACTGGAAAAATTTTTCCTGTCGGAAAGAAAAATTTTTCCTGTCGGAAAGAAAAACTTTTCCTGTCGGAAGGAAGGACTTTTCCTGTCGGAAAGAAAAACTTTTCCTGTCGGAAAGAAAAACTTTTCCTGTCGGAAGGAAGGACTCGGAATGTCGGAAGGAAGGACTCGGAATGCCAGAAGGACTCGGACAAGACAATTTACCATCTAGAGCTACCTGAGCCATCTTTGGTGTCAAGCTTGAAAAATAAATGGTTCATTTACTCTTCCTCTTTGAAGTTATCGAAATACTCTGTTATCTTTTCTTTCAGTAGCGGCAAATCTTCTTTGAATGTAAGTATTGTACAACCTTTCATATCATAGTGTGTTTGAGGTAACGTATCTTGAACTATCTGTTTAACATCTTCATTCGGTGTCATTGAAATCGGTAAGTTTTCGCGATAGAACCAATTTCTGTCAGATTTGTAAATCTTAGCTAAGTCGTAAAAGCTTTTGTTGTTTCTTCTGACTAAATGCAACATAACCATATCTCTGTCTTCTTCATTTTCCATCTCTTCAGTGTAAATCATATACTTATAGTTCTTTTCCTTTCCTTTTGGTACCGAACGTGGTATTCTTTTCTGTATGTTTTTGTCTTTTGCTTCAAGCTTGTTCTCTAGCTCTTCACGTTCTTGTCTATGAATTTCATCTAACATCATGAAAATATAACAAGCGTAACGAGGTGAAGCCCACATTGCAACAGCATTTACTAAAAGTCTATGTACATACCAACCTCTCAAACCATTTGGCAAATTTTGACGATTTTCGTACGGAATCTCGACCCGCGGTTTTCCGCCGGTCGCAAACATATGAGGAAATTCTTCTAAAAGTTCTTTTGTCTGTTGGTTTTCAAACCAATGACGTGCTTGCTTTGTAGAACGAAGAGCATTCAAAATACTTTGCATTTGGTACATGTCATCTTTGACCGAACGAATGAGACGTAACTGTTTGTTATACTGTATGTACTCGTATTCTTCATTTATATCTTCATGAACGATAGCAGTTGTTGTGTTCTCTGTTGTTGTCATATCTGTCTTTACATACAAAATAAAAAATAAAATAAAAATAAAACTAGCGTTATTTTCTATCTTGTATAAAAGACCAAAAATAAACGCTTTACATGTATTTTTCAGCAACTTCGTCAAATACTTTTATAGCTTTGTCGATCTCATCTACTTCAAACGTTTCTTTACCTTTCGTGGGAGCACCATACATTTTCTCAAACTTTTCAAGTAGTTCTGTTTCAGCAGCTCTCATATCGTTAACAAACACAACCTTGACTCTATTGACTATACTGTCATATCTTTGAGTTATATTAAATGTTCTTCCTATCTTATATCTCTTTGTATTGAAGTCCTTCGGTTTCTGAACGATGTAAAGTAAGCCTTCACTGCAACGTTCCGTATCGAATGAACCATATGTTATGAAATTATATCCAACAACTGGGTCAATCCAGAACAAAACTACTGGTATAAGACTTTTGTCGATGAGATATGTTCTTGTTCCATAGAATCTTACCGATATCATCAGCTCAGGATTTCTTGTCAAAATTTTCTGAGTTGAAGCATTTTTAACCCAGTCGTGGGATGTTTTCTTTCCAGATAGTGTTAAAATGTCTGACAAAGAATATTTTTTGTATTTCTTTGAGTATCTTACGTTTAAATCACCTATTCTAACCACTTTGGTGTCATTGTCTATCTTTTTAACTGTTTCAAACTCAGTGCTTGTCATTTCCTGTTCTTACATACAAAATAAAAAAAAATATTTTAAAAAAACTAGCGTTAATTTTATTTTTTCTATCTTGTATAAAAGATATGATTTTCATGTGTTTTTTTACGATTTTCATGAGTTTTAGGCGTTCCTCGGTTTTCCGCGGGTCGCATTTTTTCACGATTTTCATGAGTTTTTTTCACGATTTTCGTACGGAATCTCTATCCTCGGTTTTTCGAGGGTAGCATTTTTTCACGATTTCATAGAGTTTTTTTACGAAGTGTAAAAGTTCTCTTCGTCAAAAAAATACAGTTATATCATGAAATTTGGTCATTTTTTCACGATTTCATAGAGTTTTTTTACGAAGTGTCAAAGTTCACTTCGTCAAAAAAATACAGTTATATCATGAAATTTGGTCATTTTTTCACGATTTCATAGAGTTTTTTTACGAAGTGTCAAAGTTCACTTCGTCAAAAAAATACAGTTATATCATGAAATTTGGTCATTTTTTCACGATTTCATAGAGTTTTTTTACGAAGTGTCAAAGTTCACTTCGTCAAAAAAATACAGTTATATCATGAAATTTGGTCATTTTTTCACGATTTCATAGAGTTTTTTTACGAAGTGTCAAAGTTCACTTCGTCAAAAAAATACAGTTATATCATGAAATTTGGTCATTTTACTCAGCAAAAATATATTTTAGATCTAACCAGGTCCCTCGGTCCCTCGGTCAACTAACATTTTTTTGAAAATGGTGACAACATGACATTTTGACAACAGTCCAGGAAATAGACTTCTTCGTATATGTTTTGTTGAGACTTCTTCGTCAATGAGCGTAAATCAGACAAAAATGAGTTTTGTGTGTTTTCTACGGTGGAGCCAAAAATGGCTCGACCTCAAAACAAGCATTTCGTGAAGAATATACCAACCGCCGGAATTCCGGCGGTTGCTTTTTATACAAAACATTGACGTTCATGTTTGACAAAACAAGCATTTTGTGAAGAATATACCAACCCGCGGAATTCCGCGGGTTGCTTTTATACAAAACATATACGATGAAGTCTCAACAAAACAAGCATTTCGTGAAGAATATACCACCCGCCGGAATTCCGGCAGGTGCTTTTTATACAAAACATATACGATGAAGTCTCAACAAAACATATACGATGAAGTCTCAACAAAACATATACGATGAAGTCTCAACAAAACAAGCATTTTGTGAAGAATATACCACCCGCCGGAATTCCGGCGGTTGCTTTTTATACAAAACATTGACGATGAAGTCTCAACAAAACATATACGATGAAGTCTCAACAAAACATATACGATGAAGTCTCAACAAAACATATACGATGAAGTCTCAACAAAACAAGCATTTCGTGAAGAATATACCAACCCGCGGAATTCCGGCGGTTGCTTTTTATACAAAACATTGACGATGAAGTCTCAACAAAACAAGCATTTCGTGAAGAATATACCAACCGCCGGAATTCCGGCGGTTGCTTTTTATACAAAACATTGACGATGAAGTCTCAACAAAACATATACGATGAAGTCTCAACAAAACATATACGATGAAGTCTCAACAAAACATATACGATGAAGTCTCAACAAAACAAGCATTTCGTGAAGAATATACCAACCCGCGGAATTCCGGCGGTTGCTTTTTATACAAAACATTGACGATGAAGTCTCAACAAAACAAGCATTTCGTGAAGAATATACCAACCGCCGGAATTCCGGCGGTTGCTTTTTATACAAAACATTGACGATGAAGTCTCAACAAAACAAGCATTTCGTGAAGAATATACCAACCCGCGGAATTCCGGCGGTTGCTTTTTATACAAAACATTTACGATGAAGTCTATCTCCTGTGTTGTTGTCAAAATGTCATGTTGTCACCATTTTCAAAAAGATGTTAGTTGACCGAGGGACCTGGTGACGTAGTGACACCTAAAATATATTTTTGCCGAATTCAATAAAAATAAAATGGTTCATTTACTCACAATATTTTTGTACAAAACGACCCCAAACTTTTAACCTCTCTTCTGCAGCTTCTAATGAAACTTTAGCGAGTTCATATTCTCTAAATTCTCTCTTTAAATCTTCTTGTTCCCATTGGTCTAGTTCGTATGGAGAGTCTCTATAACCAGAACATATCTCATGTTCATGTTCTATTTGTTTTAAACGCATTTTTCTAACTTCTTGTTCGAACAAAGGTTTTGCATTCTCTGCTGTATCTTCAAGTTCTTCTTCATCTAATTTCTCATGAACTTTCTTGTCTATGGAGTCCATAATTTTTCCAACTGCTATGCAATATTTTGGAGAAGCCCACATTGCTATATAGTTTACAAGTCTTGGGTCTACATACGTTCCTCTAACCTGTTTGATTTCATCGGGAATTCCTGCATGAATTTTGTATAAAAAGCAACCGCCGGAATTCCGCGGGTTGGTATATTCTTCACAAAATGCCTTAAAATACTCTTCCCGGGACTTATTTTCCAACAACTTTCTAAAGTCCTTCCTAAACTGCTGACACATATTTGTTACATTTATATAACCATCCTTGTCTCTACGTAAGACTTCAATACCATTGTAAGTGCCTTTTGTGAATGTTTCGCCATTAGATTTGTTCGTGAACGTTTTTGCTTCGACTGTCATATCTGTTCTTACAATAAAAATAAAAAATATTTTTTGGCTTAACCGTCGGACATTCGTTTGTGGCTTAACCGTCGGACATTCGTTTGTGGCTTAACCGTCGGACATTCGTTTGTGGCTCAACCTCAAAACGAGCATTTCGTGAAGAATATACCACCCGCCGGAATTCCGGCGGGTGCTTTTTATACAAAATTCAACGGGTGAAAGAATACGATGAAGAAGTCATGACAAAACATTTACGATGAAGTCTCAACAAAACATGTACGATGAAGTCTATTTGGTTCTATTTGAAAACAAAACTCTTCTAAATCCTATTGCCTTTGCATCTGAAGGACTTTGAAGCCAACGAATTGGATAGTCAAACCTGTATGTTTGGGATAAAATTTCTTCATCTGATATAGTCCTACCAGCGTTTGTAAAGATATAGTCTAACGGTTTTGTATCTGCTACTTTTGTTCTTTGTTTTTCAACCTGAAGCATTTAATATATGTAAAAATATACTGTTTTAAAAACGTTTTAAAATGGTATGCCATATAGCTTCTTGAATTTGTTAAGAAGTATATGAACGTTTTTTCCATCTGTATCTCTAGTGTTTACATAAGCATAGCCTTCCTTAGTAAAATATACTTGTAATTTCCTATAGTTTACGCCGGTATAAAAGTAGAAAGAGTCTTGTTCTTCGCTATAGTAGTAAAACTCAAACGTATGCTTGCCATAGTCTGTAATTTCAATTGTTTCATCTTCTAGTTCGTCGACAAATTCGAATACAATATCTCCAAATTTGCTTTTGTTCTTATTGTTTTCAGAACAAGTGACCCAACGTAAGTTTTCAAGTCTATTGTCGTTTCTTATATGGTTTATATGGTCTACAAAAGGTAAATTGTTAGGATTCAGTATAAAATGAGTTGCAATGACAACATGTTTAGGATAGTGTTTTCCACTCATATTCACAATAGCATATCCGTTATTTCGCTCCCATTCGCTTAAAACTCTTTTTGTCTTTTTGTTTCTGACTTCAAATGACTCACAACAGTGAATTTCATATTTCTCATCTAACAAACAAGTTTCCCAACGGTCTTCTCCAACAAACTCAGCGTACATTTCAAATAAAATAAAAAAATATTTTTTTGAAAAAACGTTTTTATTTCATGCAATGTTTTATTTCATGCAATGTTTTATTTCTGTGCCGTCTTCAAGTATACCCCAATATTTCCTTTTCGATATTACATGAACTTCGGAAAATACCTTGTCTAGCTTAAAAAAGCCCATCTTTTCACCGACCATTCCCATTTCAATGAGTTTGTTGTATCCTTCTTCGTTCGTCATGAGCGCATCGATGTTCTCATAGTAAACCTTCACTTTGGATTTGACATCGGAGAAAAATTTGTTGTAGTTGTCAAGGACTGCCTTTGCGAACTGAGGGTAAGACCAATGTTCGACAATAGGTTTTACTGTGGTTACTAAGCCATTTTGACCTTCGGTGAACTCGTATTTCAAAACAAAAGGAGAAAACCTTTCAACAAAGTTGTCGACCTTCTCATAGTGTTTACTCTTCATCTTTTGAGGTTTTTTAATAGAATATCCCCATGTCGAATTCATAAGCAATTTGAGTGTCATTGCAAGTTTGGGGTTTGAAGCTTTCCTAATATCATATAGTTGTTGTATGACTTTTCCAACTGTATAGTTCCTTCCCGGGAACTCACCATCTTCGTTTGGAATTCCAGTCGGGATATATTGGACAAACCTCATGTACGCAGCGTTAAGGTCGACATAGTATATCTTTTCATATGAGTCGAACTTGTCGCATCCAATCGGTCCAGTTCGTGGAAATTCAAGTGAGTCTCTTATCTTCTGAGAAACCTCGCCTGTTATCTCATAAACACCGTCGAAGCAACCTGTTTCATATAAAACCTTCTGACCTAACTCTGATGCTCTCCAATACAATTTGACGTCGACTGGATGCCTCAATGGAAGTTTGTTTATAGCATCTTGAAGTTCTTGCAACCTCATTGGAAGTTCTTCTGGTTCAGGTTGGTATCCGAACAATCCAACTCCTTTTGGAACTGTGTACTTCTTTTGTGCTATAACTTTGTCCGGAACAACTTTTGGTCTTGCTAACAATGAAAAGTTTGTTTCGTCTTTTGGTACAAAAGTTTCTGTCAGCTTGTCATCTGGAATTGGTTCCAACAAGCCTTTCTCGAAAAGAATGTTAACAGCTCTGACAATGTTGCACTTGCCTTTTCCGAACAATGGGTTTGTAAGACTTTCGTTCAACATGAAGTGGTTGTGGACAAGTACAATCTTCAACCATGGTAAGTCTTTGTCAACAACATAGTCGTCATGTGAAGAACCTTTCTCAGTCGGAATGTTGACTCGGATATTCACATTTGCCAACGGTGCAACTTTTGTCAATTGTCCTCTGAGAATGTACCTTGTTTTCACACATGACTCAAGATACTTCATCTTCTCATCTGTAACAAGACCAGAGTTCCTGAGACATGTAAGAATACAAGGTTCATTGACAATTGTTTCAATTGAATTGTAAATTCCATACCTTGTCAAGTCAATGTCAGACTTATTTCTGAAGGGGAAGTATCCAGCATGTTGTCTGACTGCTTGAGGGTTGGGTTGGCACCATTCGAACTTCACGCTTGCAATTCCTTCAATTGCATTCAAAATATCTGAGTCGGAGTCAAACATTTGTTCTCTCTTTGTAGTCTTGAAAGCGTCAAGAAGTTGTGCGGCTGTTGTGACATTGCCATGTGCATAGTAAATATGACCATCCAAATCTGTTACGGTCAATCTGAGATTGTATCCTTTCTTATTTCCGTCTTGAATTGCAGCAAGTACTCCCATGAAGCCTTCTTTGTTCTTTCCTTCGTCAAAGTTTACTGTAAAGGTTCGACCAGATGTAATTTGACTTCTAACCTCACGATACTTTTCATATGCATATCTTGTTCTTTCCATGGGAGCATGTGCGTCTTCACCTTTTCCTTTTTTCCGTCTCAAGGGATGCAATTGTTCGTCATGTTTCCAGTAGAATCTGGCAAAGCCGTCGTGTCCTTCAACTTGCGGTTCATTAACATCGAAAGGCATGTCCATAAGACGCTCTTCTTCTAACCTCTCTAGTCTGTTTGGATAATTTGCGCGTGCTGTTTCCAAGTCCATTTCGTAGCGAAGACCAGACAATTTGTCATAGACTTTTATGGGTCTTCCCTTCCTATATTTAAACTTCTTTGAAACTCTCCAACCATATCTTTGCAACTCTGCTTTTATTTTAGCAGATTTTCTATCCATTCTATACGGGGGCATTTCTATAAAAATAAAAAAATGTTTTTTCTTTACTTTACATAACCACCGGCTGCTATAAGTCTTTGACGCCAACCCATACCAGCTAATGAAGGTTGACTTGGTTTAGTATTGAAACTAAACTTTGGTTTTGGTTTATCTTCAGTTTTTGGCTTCCCTTCTTCTATCGGTTTTTCGTCACTTTTCGGTTCCTCTGACTTTACTTCACTTGCTGGAATAGTTGTGTCGTCAACATCTTCATAAATGTCATATGCCATTTGTTTTTGTTTTCCTTTCAACTTTTTGTGTTTGTTGTAAAGTTTAGAATATTTCGACTCTAAGTCAATGAGATGTTCTATAATGAACTGTTGGTCAGTGAAGTAAACTTTTCCATCTGTTGTCTCGAAAACTCCTTCAGACTTCAATATTTTATTTGTGAGAGTCTGTTTCTTTTTTGAGATACTTGCCGTTCCATTTTTATGAAAAGTGACTTTGTAGTTAGGGTTTGTATTTCCAGACCTCACACTTTCTATTATTGAATTTTTCTCTTCATCTGTAAGTTCTTTGACAGGTTTTGACAATGGTTCTGAACTTTTTGTTTGTGGTGTCAAATCTACCGTTTCAACTTCTTCGGTCATTTCATCTCAGTAAAAAATTTTAGTTTGGTTTGTTTTCAACTGGTTGTTGAGGTTTTTTAAGTCGGTCTAAAACTTCCTGAGGTATAGGAAGAACTTGACAAACACGTGGTTGTGTAACTGCTGGAAGCCGACAAATCCATCTTGAACTCATTTGTCTCAATGCTGTATTGTTCATTTCATCTCAGTAAAAAAATTTACATTCCCCACGTTTGAGGCGGTTGAGGTTGGTTGTTGTTTACCCACTGTTGTGCATGGTTATATCCTCTGTTAAAGAATCTTTCACCTTGGTCCATATAGTGGCCTGCTTGGTTATAGTAGTCATTTGCTTTGTTATAGTAGTTTCCTGCTTGTCTTCCTACATTGTCCATCCATCCTTGAACTTTTCCTCTTGTTTCAGGATTTGGAATAAGATTTGTTGCATCTCGTGCTACATCCCAACCTTTCTGTACAGTTTGTATAATAGGCTGTGCTTTCTCTTTCAGTATACCTAATGTACTCAAAATCTTCCTTCCAATTCCAAATGCACCTCTGGCTAGTGTTCCCACTGCGGGCAAAAATCTAGATGCGACTCCTGCTAATGCGCCAAATAAACCCATTTCTTATGGGTTAAAAATGACGAATTCAAACAAGGACCGTATGTTTCTAAGGCAACAAAGAAAGCACTCATGGTAAAAATCTTTAGTTCAACACCAAATGCTTGGTTTATGGATATCTTGGAAAACATTCCGAGATATAGAGAAGATGGACCACCATACTGGCTAATATTTGTCGGTCAAAACACAAGATACTGTGAAGCCATACCATTATGGTCCAAAAATATTTTAGATGTGAAAACTGCTTTGACAATATTCGTTGACAAATACCATCCAACAAAACTGACATCTGACTGTGAAAGTTCTTTCAAATCAGACGATATTAAAAACTATCTGCGTTCAAAAAATGTAAACCAATATTTCATTGTCGACCAAAACCATTCTGCTCTTGTGTCATTGACGGTTGTATAAAATCTTAAGAGACTTAAACCAACCACAAGGTGGTGAAGCAAATGAAATGTCATATGACGACAAATATAGACATTTCTCCATGGCAAAGATGAGACAAGTTTTAAATATTTACAATAGCCGTAAACAAAAAGGTTTGGGAAACCACTCCCCCGAAGAAATGAAAAACAACCCTGACTTAGAGAAAGACTATATATTTAATAATTTAGTCAAAAGAACAAACAAGAAAGAATGCCAGGCTTCAAACTTAAGAAAGGTGACAAAGTAAAAATAGAAATACCTAAACGCGACCCATATGAAAATACTATTGACTATGACAACAATGGGAACTCGACAGGTACTCACATTCGTGTTCGTAAAAATAGAAGAAAGTATACAAGAGAATATTATGAAGTTTTAGGCAAACATGGCAAAATGTACAGACTGCAAGCAGAAGATAAAACTACTATTGTCAGACCTCGTTTCAAACTTGTCAAAGTTCAAGGTGGTATACTTTCAAAGACAGTTCCTAACAAATATAAGACAACTCCTGACGAATATGCTAAAGAAGTGGAACATGACGACTAAGCAATTCTATACCATGCGTAAACTGTCATGTAAGGTGGCATGTAGTCTTTACTTTGTCCCGTTGTTTGCGTATACCCTGAAACGCGATGTGTATGGTTTCCTTCTCCCTGTGTGCTACCCCAGAAACAATTTATAGCAAACTGAACTCGTCTTTAACATCATATCCTTTACCTTTTTTCATTGCTGACCAATCCCAAATCTATGCTTATGCCAACCTGCTTGAGATGTACTTAAATCTATGTAGTGACTGTGTGCAGGTAAGTTTTCACCTGAAATCGTTTTACTTCCACCTGTTTCCTTTGAAGAGTTTGCACAATACAAAAACCTGTCGACTATTTGTTCCCATGCACCAACACCAAGTACTACTTCTGGTCTGGTAGAGTTCATTGACGTGTAAATAGAACCTATAGGATATACTGTTTGAAGTATTTCTGTCTTTAACGTTTGAAGCTCTGTTTTGTCAGCTTTCTTCTCTAACATTGCTGGTAGTTCGTATGCTTCAAAGTTTCTGGTATGATCTTCGATATTCCTGCAACTCTTATCTAAAATGTTAAGAGTATCTTTTACGCTTGTACTTGGATTTTCTAATGGTGCACTTGAACCAAGGTCAAAGTTCAATACTATGTCGTCTGCTGTAAAAGTTGTAAAACTTGTATGTGTATGTCCAACGTCACTTTTCCTGTTTAAGGTTTCTTGTAAGTTTGTAATATTTGCAATGGTATGTGTATGTCCAACGTCACTTTTCCTGTTTAAGGTTTCTTGTAAGTTTGTAATATTTGCAATGGTATGTGTATGGTTCTTGTCAGCTTTGTTGTCAACATTGCTTTTGTTGCATATGTTGCATTCTGCTCTGTCATGTTCTTCTTGAACTTTTCAATGACATACTCTTTGTCAGCTTTGTTGTCAATATTGCTTCAAAAGAAGTTCATCTATGGTTTCTCGTTTAAAGTTTCTTTTTGTTGGATTTATACAAACAGTATGTTCTTGTTGTCTTGAAACAGAAACTCGTCTGTTAAAGGGTTTATGCAGTTTTAAGTTTCCTTCTTTCAATGACTCAGATATCTTAGAATAGTTTTGAAAAGTTTGTTTGTTCTTATTTAGAGCTTGCAAAATGAGTTGTCGGTTGTGTTGTATCTTCATAGACGCTGTTTCTTTCGAATTTTTATTCTAGATAAATATGCTTCCAATAGAAAAGAAACTTCTAGAGTTGCTACAACTAAACATTAGATGAACTTTTTACTAACGTCGGTCAAAAGTTTGAGACAGAGACCGTAAGCATGAAGGCTATCGTTTTGACTACCGTTAGATGGTTAAGAGACCATCCGTCACAAAGTATTGGCTTTCGGTAGAATGAAGTTCATTTCAGAAGCCATACATGGTTCCATTTACGGTCGCTTTTGAAATTCGATACTATAACAAAAAAAACGTACGTATGAGAAATTTGTAGGGAAACTTTTACAAGTTAGTTTGCTTGTAAACTTAGAAACAACTTTCAAGCTTTTCAAGAAAAATAAACGTATCTATCTCGAATATGCAAAACAGTACAACATTGACGAAGGAGAGTACATTCGATATTTTATATGACAGGAAAATGCAACTGTTAAATCAATAGATAGAAGACCTTGGGACAACGTTTATATTTCTACAAAATATAACAACTTGGCATGTATAGGTTTTGAGGATGTTAAATCAGCCTGCAGAATATCCAGTACACCCGGACTTTTATGAAGTCGAAAACCCTAATGGAACATATGAAAATGTTTTCGACTCAGATGCTATTATAGTTCATGCTTCATTTTCTGGTGCACAAAACTCTTTTTTATGCTTGGCAAATGACTTTTACGAAAAACCTACAAAGCTATATGAACCACCGAGTGGAAGTATTTCAGACTTTCAAGTATGGTTTACAACAGATGGAAGAAAGAGAATAGTTCCATTATACCATGCGTTTTACTTAGAACTTAGTTTCATATACAACTACTATCGAACGGTAAAAATATAATTTTAATACGGTTGAGGTGTTGGATTTGGTTGCCAACTAGACTGTGGTGCAGGTTCAGGCTGTTGTATAACAGGAGCTTGTTCTTCTGGTTCAGGGTCTTTAGGTATAATACCAACGAACTGACCTACTCTTTTACCAATATTTTTGACTTCGTTCCATACTCCTCTTCCGACAGATTTTATTCCATTCCATATACCTCTTCCAACATTTCGAAAGAAGTTTCCAATACTACTGAAGAAACCCATTTTACTATATGTAAAAATCTAATGTCCGCCTAGTCTCTTACGTTTCCTTCTGAGTTCCATTGCATTCTTTAACTGGAGCTCATACATTCTATTTCTCCTCTGGTAGAAAACATATTCCGGGTCAACTCCTGTGTTCGCGTCATCTGCATAGAGTTGTTTATATCCCACTTCAGGGTTTGTATAAAACTCTTTCCATCTCATATTTGCATACCATGGTGGTAAGCCTAACGCAGCGTCATTTGACATGGCAGTTTGCATTTGTACATCTGTTGGCACTTGACCATAGTTTGCCATTGCAGTTTGTATTCTAACTTCATTTGGAATATTCTCTGGGTTTGGTTGTCCAGGTTGCTGTGCATTCGCTAAGTTCTGTGCGTCCATTTAATATTAGATAAAAATATCTCTTACGAGTACATATACTGAACATTTGCTGGCATTGGTTCATCTTCATATTCTCTATATCTTTCTGCCACGTCAAATAAGTAAATGACACAATGGAAAAAACCTAAAACAAGTAGTCCTATTTCAAACCACATTTACTTACCAATAAAATTTCTTTGTTATGACACTTTTTCCGGTTTATAGGACCTCTCTCATATTCTATCTTATCGTATCTAAAATCATAGTCATGTATGTCCTCTAACCATCTCATAACACTTTCCAAACCACTTTTATCGGATGTAAAGTAAAAGCATGGATGGTTATGTAAAACGTCTAAAGTTTCTAAAGAGTCTCTCAAAGTCCAGTCTACTTGGTATTGAAAATCGTATGTGTTATAGAACGGTGGGTCTACTATAAAGAAAACATTTTCCTTGTCTTTAAATTTTTCATACAACTCTGTCCAATGACATCTCACAAACTCTATACCCTCAGTATATTTTTCTATGTCCTCTTTGAAAACCTTTGTATAGTTAAGATATAAAACGTTTGACATAAGTGTTTCAATGTCATGAACTCTTATAGAACCACTATACAATAGTCTAGAAGATATACTATCCCAGTCAATATACTCTGCTTTTTTCAAAACCTCTCTGACAGTATTTTTCTTATCTAATGGTATACGTTCCATCTTACCTATAGGTATCTTTTCTTTTAACTCTTTCAATATTTTGTTTGTGTCTGGTATATGTTTGAGACGGTTCGTATAGTTGTCGAAGTCATTGCATATAATCTTTGAGTCAAAATATTGTATGGCACAAATGAGATATATAGAAACTTCCACCGAACAAATCTACAAATGTTAGACCATTCGGTAGTTTCTTAAGTTCTCTCAATAGAATATCTTTACATCTACTCTTATTTCCAAAGAAGGGTAACGGTGGTTTTGTAAAATTCATTTTATATTTAATAAAAATGTTTTTACCCTGAAAAGTGACAGAAAAGTGACAAAACATGAAAACTACTCGGTTAAGGTCTTGTCGGTTTTGTAAAATAACCATCCTATCTCATTCTATAAGGAAGAAAAGGCTTCTCAAAGTATATTTCTTTGAACGCCCGTAACTTTGAGAAGCGACGATAGACCCTTACTTGTCCGGACATAGTTCTACTATTTTGAGTCCTCTACCAAAAAGTCAACAGCAACGACTTTCAAAAATTTTTAGGGCTAGAAGGCACGAAGTGCCTGGGAAGCCCGCTTCACCCAAAAAAACCTCATTTTATATAAACTGCATGTTATACTAAACATCTTCAAGGGGGTAGAGGGGCGCAGCCCTGGAACCCCCAATACCTTTTTTTTTTATCGATAATCGGATACCATATGCCAACATATTCAATCACAGCATTTTATTGTTACATATTAAGTTCTGTCAAAATGTAAGCTATTGAATTTTTTGAAAGGGAAATAATCGTCGAGGAAGTAAAAAGTGACGCTTTAGGAAATATTATTAGAAATATGATAATAAATATATTTGGAAAAAATATTTTTTTTTCAAAAATTGAAATGTTCATAGAATATTTTGAAATATGTAGGGAATTGAATTTGGTAATATATGATAAACAGGATTTTTAAATTTCAAGGAAAAATAGCTTTTGTGAATACTTTTGAGAACTCTTCTCAAAGATCATGATTCAAATATATTAAGGAGCCAAAATATTAGAGATGAGTTCACAATCAAAATTTTACATTTTAATTATTTAGAAAAACGTATTAACCTCAATAAAAAAATATCTCAAAGATGAATAGTTAATTTAGGGTTTCCTAGCTATCTAGAGGGAATTGTTCCTTATGATGTATATATTTATAATGTATGCATCATAAGGAACAATTCCCTCCTTAAAACGAGAAAACTTGTTCGAAATTGTTTATCATTTCGAACAAGTTTTCTCGTTTTTAATAACAAACTAAAGGCTATGAGGCACTGATTATATATTAGTGCCTCATAGCCTTTAGTTCCCAGTAGATAGCTGGGAAACTTTCTCCAAATGATAAGTTATTTAGAGAAAGTTTCCCAGCTATCTAGAGGGAATTGTTCCTTATGATGTATATATTTATAATGTATGCATCATAAGGAACAATTCCCTCGCTGAAGTGAGAAAACTTGTTCGCAATCATTTCGCATTGCGAACAAGTTTTCTCACTTTTAGTTCCCTGTAGAAAAGATCGAAATTTTATTCTGATTTTAACTGATCTATATTTCGCTTGCGTTATTTGAATCTTTTCTTTTGCATATGTCATTCCTTTCACTTTTCGAATTTCATTTGCCTGCATGCTCTCTCGTTTTGGTTGAAAATCAACTCAATCTTAAAATGAACTTCTTCATTCTTTACAATAAATTCAATTTTTTTCGAGATATATCTTTATCTACCCCTATGTGAGCTGCATATTCTTTCTCGCTAAATTCTTTTGATTCTTCAGAGCTAAAAATCAAGTTTAATAAAAATAATGTTTATTCATAATTTTGAAAACCAAATTCAAATTTGAATGAGAATTTTTGAAAAAAATATAGAATATTTCAATAGTTTGGAATCTCTTCAACTTCCCACTGCTTATTAACACATTTTTTCCAGAGCGGTTTATCATCCTTGGTCCATTTCTTAAATTTGTTGTAAACCTCTCTTGGAGTGTATGGTCGAACTCCAATTTTTGGATGAGCGCCATGTGGCATGTCATTGTATTTTTGCCTGAATTCTTCCAATTCCTGATTGATGCTCTCAAATTCTGAAGACTTTGGAGCATTTTTGTCCAGTGATGGCCAGAGGCGTTCAATTTTGCCATTTTGACGTGGCATGTATGGAGCTGATTTTCTGATTTGAATGTCATAAGTACTCAAAAATTTTGTGAACTCTCCCTCATTTTCTTTACCGTTATCTGACCAGAAACAGAAAGGTGCTCCATATTTTTGAACTGTTGCAATTGCCACTTTTGAAGTTTCTGTTGAACTTTTGTTACGAAGCAATTTCAATGCTAACAAATAACGACTTTTGTCATCAATTATTCCATAAACCGGTAAAGTTTCTGGTTCTTTCAAAAAATGAATATCCACATGCCAGATTGTATTTGGAAGAATTGCTTCATAATCCACATAATATGCTTTTGGATTACTTTTATCTTTTTCTTTGTAAATTCCCAGAAATTTTGCTGCCTTAATAACTGCATTGTAACTGATTTGAAATTGTTTTGGATTCATATTGAGAGTCCAATACAATTTTTGAACCCCACATTTGTAATTTTCATAAGAATTCTGAACCTTCAAAATTAATTCTGGAGTTAATTCCTCTTGTGGAGGACCACTTTTAATTTTGGTGTACCACCGATTTCTTTGAATGCTTTTTTGAGAGTATTTCTTGAAATTTGTTTGAAAATTGTAACATTTTGATAAGAATATGGAACTTTTTTCAAAACTGTTGCGTATGTTAACTCACCATAAGGATGTCAATTCGGAAAATTGTTTTCATTTTAGGAGAATATAATTTTCCTTTTCGAAAATTTAAAAAGTGAGACGCGCAGGATTCGAACTTTTTTAAAAGTTGATTTAAATATATTCTAGTGTGGATTCTAAGGATAATATCATATTTAAAATAAGAATATACTAGTTTAGGTGGTATAATTTTTTTCGATAAATTTGAGAGCATGTACGTTTAGGACATCAAAAGTGTCAATTCGCTCAGCGAAAGCTGAGCTAGCTTCGTTCTCGAAAGAATAGGGAAGGAGTGAAAGAGAGTGATACAGATGTTGACACATTCATATCATTTCAACAAATTTTGATCAAATTGAAATGCAATGAAATTCAATTCACTTCATATCCTTCAGTCAGTACATTGACATCCTTCTACATCACAATGATAACTCGTGCATCAATAGTTCTACAACTAACTCAGAAAAAACAAGATTTTTCCTTCCAGCTTACAGCTTTTAAAAAGTTTCGATGATAAAAATCACTCTACTCTTGTTTATCGATATGTTGTGATAGTAGGTAAACGTATTCTTATCGATATTAATAAAAATATTTTTACGAAAATCTGAACCAATTACAGAGTTATTCATAAAGTTTATGATAACTGTAATTACTTCATCTTTGTTTTATATTTGAATAAACAATTTAATTTAATTTGCATAATTTTTTTTAGTTGAAAGACAGGAAACTTAGTTGAGTTTGTATTATTTTTATCGTTCAATTCATTGTATATGTGAGTGATCCAGATATTTAAGATATTTAGAAAAAAAATTATTAATTTGATTAACAAATTTTAATCAAAATAGCAAAAATATATTTGATAGCTGTAAGCAAATAATAATTTCTATTTCAACCAAAATCACTTATTTTCATCTAAACGTATAAAATTGTCAATTTTATGAGAATAAATTTAAAATCTCATGAAATATAAAGGAGAGTAATATTTTTCAATTTTCTTTTTTTCTTTCTCTCAAATATTTTCTATTGGGAATTTTCTTGTTATCAAAAAATAATTTTAATATTTGTTTATTTCATTACATACAATAAAATTTTAAAAACTCTATTTCTTCACAAGAAAATTTTTTTCCTTCATATGAAGAAACATTTTGTTCTCCATTTGATGCTGAGTCTAAATCTCGATTTTTGAATTTTCTTCTTTCCAAATTTCTTTTTTCCAAATTAGAAGTTTAATTCAAATTTTCAATAGTTTATATATTTTTTCAAACTGTCTTAGATTTTCTCACTTTTTAGGGATTTTCTCTCAAAATATACAAAAATAGTAATACCAATACATGTGTCTAATATACTTTAAAACCATCGTGATAAAATTCAAAAACGAAGAGATCTTCTCTCCAAATTTTTTTCAAAATCAAAAAAATGAGATAAAAAAATACGTTGGGAAAATTCATTTTTAGCATTTTAGGAATTTTCTCACTTTTCTTCCAAATTGACATCCTTATAGGGTTGTTAGATTCCCGACGATAGGTGTCTTGGAAGATTTGCCTGGTGTCATCATAGTGTCTTTAAATCAAAAATTTTATTTTGGAGTTAGTTTTATTGATTTTTCAATAAAAAACATTTCTAAAACAAGAAAATAAAACGATAAAATATTTATATTTTATATAAGGATCTTATATATTTAAAATAAATATCATTTTATTTTTTTCATTGGTGTCTGTCAAACCATAATACACTATTCAAAAATTCAATGTGTCTTGCGGTTTCAAAAGACACCTTCAAATTGAACAATAGCACAGACACTATTGAATTTTACCCATTTTATTTAGTTTTTACCCTTTTTATTTTTAAGAATTAATGACTGAAACAGCCGTTTTGCTATGACCTCAATCACTTTTATTTATTATTTTAAATATTATTTAATTTTATTATTTGAATAGGCCACCTTATATTTGAGAAGCTCAATTTGAGACCACTTAATACAATCATTATAAATAAATCAGGGTCAGGTAGGTAGGGCTTCCAGGCACCTCGTGCCCTCTAGCCCATAAGAAAACCTAGAGGAGAACTAAAAAATTATATAATAATAAAATGAAATTTTTTATTGGAACGGTTTTAGTTATCTTCTTCTGAAGTTTCTTCTTCATCATCATTTGTTATAGGGTCTCCAACATATCCAGCAATGAAGATACGGATGCGTTGGTTGAATGGTGTATGGAGAGAGAACTTGGAGTTTCCAACAAATTGGAATTCGCAGTCCAATTTGAGCTGTGCTGAGGAGGAGGTAAACTCGGCTATTTTAAGCGGCTCACGTCCTTGACGAACATTATATAGAGAAACACTTTGACCGAATGTAACCCTTTCAGGCTCAACCATAGCAATAGTTGAAATTACGTGAAGAAAGTCTTCATAGAATTGTTTTGGTTGTATTGTGAATGTCTTAGCAAGCTTTCCTTGAGGAACATCTACATAGAACTTGAAATGTTGTTCCTTTCCGTGTTCTTGAAGTTCTTCAATCCAATTATATGTAAGTGGATAAGGATGAAACAGTTTCAGACGTGCCTATAGACTTTTTTGCTGTCTGGGACTGAATGTTTGAATAAACTCGTCACAGAACTGTAAACCAATGATATTTGCTGTATAAGGAAGCAATTTGAAGAAGAATTCTGAAAGGTTTGTTGGATTTTGAACATTATCTTCAAATTTTTTGACGGCTTCAATAATATCATTGTAGAAATCTGAATAGTCATTTGTGTCTTTAATGCTTAAGTTTTGTGAGTAATTCTTCATGAATTGTTCGAGTCTCTTGACTGCGTCCTTACGAATATCGCTTTCTTTTATTTCTGGTTCTACCAAATATTCTTCTTCTTCTTCATGAGTAAGTACAATTGGAATTGTACCAGAATTGGAAGTTTGTCTTTGTGTTTGCTGTGTAGTTTGAGAGGTTGAGACATGTGTGTGTTGTTCTGGTGCGTTTGAAGGTTGGTTTGAAGTAGAATTGGGTGGAATTTGGTTTGAATTCGAATTTGAGTCTGATTGACCCTGAATTGTTGCTTCAACCGAAGGAGTAGGTTGAGAAACCTTTGGGGTTTGCTTGAAGAATGTTGTTAACAACATTTGTTGTCCCCTACGAAGGGTAGAATTGGTAACAGCAGTGTCAGTGGTGTTGGGCTCCATTGAGAAAAAATGAACTGACCAGAAGTTTGTGGAAAATGAATATTGAATAAAAACGGTTTTCGTCAACGGTAACCCCCTCTATTTTTTATTTTATTTAATAGTTACCGTTGGAAAAAACGGTTTATCTCAAATATTGAATGAACTATAAACGTTTTTTGTTTTCTATATATACTTTTTTGTCCAACGGTAAAACTTTTTACACAACGGTTTTTGAGAGTCGTCGCCGTTGACTTTTTTGTAGAGCACTCAAAATAGTATAACTTTGTCCGGACAAGTAAAGGTCTATCGTCGCTACAGGAAAAGTTACAGGCGTTCCAAGGAAGTATACTTTGAGAAGCCTTTTTCCCCTTATAGAATGAGATAAGACGGTTATTTTACAAAACTGACAACACTTTGACCGAGTGGTTTTTGTGCTGAACAAAAAGTGTCATATAAACATCTGTCAAAAACCGCTTTTTAACTTCACTTAAAATGCCACGTAAGCTACGTAAGAATATACGTAAGAGGAAGGGAGCATTGAAACATCCAATAGTAAAACTGACACCACAACAACAGTTGCAACAACAAATGATGAATGACCCCACTATGTTGCAACAAATGTCAAGCAACCCTATGCTTTTAAACCGAGTTATTGGTGCACAGAGTGGAGGTTTAAGAGCGGCACTTTTAGCGAAAATGGCAGGCTATGGTGGAGCTGCAGACGGAACAGCTTATAACCCTCAAAGTCAAATGAATTTGAGTTCACTCAAAAATCAAATAACAGATGTCAAAAAGTCAAACATAGACATACAGAAACAAATAAGTGAAAACGAAAAGAAACTAGAATATGACAGACAGACAAAGAAACTAAATGAGTTAAACGTAGAGAAAAGAAGAAAGAAGAACAACTGAAAGAACTAAGTACAGAGGAATATGCAAAAAAAGTGTCAGAAAAAGCAGCAGAAGTAGCAAAAATGGAACAAGATGTTATATATTTGAAAAACCATACTACTCAATATAAAGTACTGAAAGATGAAGAGATAAAACAAAAAGCCATGAAGACATATATGGATAGCGATGAGTATAAAAAAGAAGTTGAAGCAAATGTAAAGGCAGAAAAACTTTTACAGTTGCAAAACCAAACCGTACAGTATGAAAACTTAGCACAAGAAAGTAAAAATAACGACACAGCCATGCAGAAGGCAATGAAAAGCGCAGAATATATAAAAGCTAATAATGACTGGTTAGATGCCCAAGCCAACGCTAAAGCAGCCCAACTTATAGGGTCAATAAGGACAAAAATACAAGCGGATGAAGACAGTTCAAATGAAGCTTTAATGAATGCTGACTTTAAGAATGCCTTCGAAGCTCTTCATAGTAAGGTGAAACTAGTGAACGACTTCTCATCTGGAAAGAAACTGAAGTCTGAAGGTTTCGACAAAGAGTTAAGAGAAGTAGCACAAAATATGACGAAAATAACAGATGCAGCAACGAGACAGGCAGTTCAAAGTGCCTATGACGCCGTTAGAGCAACTGTTGTGGAAAGTCAAGAAAAAGAGTTACAACAGACCAAAACAGACCTAGTAAATGCTTTCTTAAAAACGAAAAGTCAGGTAGGACATTATGCTGCAGATGGAACATATGTGCCAGCTGGTGGAACTTATATACCACCAAACCCTCCAAGAGAAGCACCTGCACCAGGACTACCTAAAACATTTACATCGTCACATGGACACAGACACAGGCATGCACCACAACAACAACCAACACAACAACCAACAGTTCAAAATCCAGCACAGCAACCAACAGTTCAAAACTCTGCACAGCAACCAACAGTTCAAAATCCAGCACAACAACCACCTCCACAACCAGCACAACAACCAACAGTTCAAAACCCTGCACAGCAACCACAAACAGAGCAAGGACATAAAAGAAGTAGAGAAAAAGGAAACCAAGAATTCTTAAAAATGCTTAAGGAAGATTATGGTTACCCAGATACTCTTGACTTTAGTGACAGATATAAAGAAGCTATTAGAAAGTTCAAGGAAGGAAATACTGACCCGAACCTATTTAGCTTTATGGCTCAGCATCAAATCGGATATAATCTCAAACCTGGAAAATACAAGCTCGCTAAGGGATATGATTTAATAGCATATCATCCAAATGACATGGATGAATTTACTCCGAGATATTTGATGTCAGGGCTAAATGATAATTCAACTCTCTTCATGAAACGCGTAAAAATAGAGACGGAACGAAAGAAGAAAGGTTTATGAGTCCGGATGACTTAGATAGGGAACTTGTTAAAAACGGTCTCGGAATATATGAAATGCCAGCAGATGAGGTACAAGAAACTCAACAGGAAGAAGTTCAGATACAACCAGACATGGAAGAAATAGTTCAGCAACAACAGCTAGAAGAGCCTGAAGGAAACGAACAAGTCCCTCCTTTGGAAACTAACTTCACAGAACTAGATGAAGATTTGGAACAGCCGAAAAATCTTGACCCTCAACAAGAGTATGAGGTGAATATGGAATCTTTCCAAGAGTCTAAGAAAAATTCGGCTGACATAGTAGAAGAATATCGAAAAATGTTCACGACATACAAAAGACTCCAACATCAGATGAAAATATTCAGCATAGAATGGAAGTACTGAAAGAAAATGTACGCAAATACAATAATCCTTTTTACTTACGACCATATAACGTTCAATCTTTGGCTGAACTCGGTGAAAATAAAAGGTTAAATTTCAACAAAACATATAGAAATGAAACATTGTTTAAAGTTCATTCAGAACCTAACCAATATGGAAACAAACCTACTTTTGTTTCTGCAGACTATGGAACTACAATGAGATGGGGTCATAAAGCTAATCCGGATAGGTGGTTCATAAACTTACAACCACAATTCCAAGAAGTTGTAGACGCAATGGAAGTGAATGGTGAACCAGATATAGCTGGTATTTTCAGCGCGGCTTTAATGCCATTGAAAGATATGAAAGATGCAGATATTTTGGACCGGTATGAAATGAACATGGCTGAGGGAAATATAACACCTGACGTTCTAGAACATTTATCTCAAAGAACTACACAGAACCATAGAGATGGTATATTTGGTGAAGAGTTTAGAAAGAAAGTTAGGGAGGGAGAAGGAAGAGAACCTATTGTACATGACCTTGCAAACGAAAGTTTGCAAAATGTCATAAAAACTTACTTTGCAGACAATGAACTGAGAAGGGATGAATATTTAAGAAAACTCAAATGGACAGTACCAAATGAAATGTTAGTATTGAAAAACATGTTCCTTGACAAAATAAAACCAACTACAGAAATAAATGACGCAAGACTGAAACGTTGGGTAAAAGCTTTCCCATTCACAAAAGATATTATTGGTTACATGGAAAGAAAACCAGAATGGCTACAAAAACATATATTTGGAAACGAGCTTATTCCATATGGACAAGCTCTGTTTGAAGAGCTTGAACCGGAAACTCAGGAAAGAGTCATGCAAACAATAAGCGAAGACTCAAATACAAACTATGACAAAATCTTTCTAGGATATAGGTTACCTGAGATGGGCGACCAGAGCCCAAAGGCAAAAAGGACATGGGAAATTTACAACATACTAGGTGAACATGAGGCAAAGATGCAACAACTTGAAGCAGAGGGCAAGTTACCAAAAGCGACACCAAAGAAGAAGAGAAGAGTAGACAAAGTGAAAGTAGTGAAGAACTAACTTCATCTAGTGAAAGTAGTGGCAATGAAGGAAAAAGAAGAGTTAAAAACTCAGTCAGGAAGAAAGTAAAGCTTGGTCCGAGTGGGTTCTATTATGACATATAAATCCAACTATTCTATATTTTTACCCATATGAAATGTACGCCGCTCAGAATATAACGCCAACAGTTTTGGATGCCATGAACGGAAATGTTTCCGAATGGTATAACGAATGCGACAATGCCATTAGAAGGTCAGAAATAGTTCCTGGAACTTACGAATATACAACTGCTGTTTCTTATGGAAACGTAGGTGAGTTTGGAGAAGGTTCTTCAACAACAGTAGATATTGCTTGCGACAGGTTTCATATTATTTCTATTGACAACTCATTCTTATACGTGGAACAAGACATTGAAATAAAACCTTCTGCCAAGTTGTCTGACAAGAAAGGTTGCAATGGAATTTTCTATGTCGGATACCAATATGCTCCAGAAGTTTTCATGGGATATAAGATATATTCTAACTCTGACTTAGTTCAAACAGTAACATGGGCAAACTATGAATGGTTCGCTTTGAGAAACTCAGTACAACCACAAGCTAGAGAACAAACAGACCAGTATGCAAATATTGAGAAAATAAGAAGACTTGACCCTAACGTTCCAGAGTTTATGTTAACCTTTCTGGTTCAGATGGAACTGCTGCCACTAAAGTAAAACTGAAACTTAGAGTTCCTTTGTCATCTTTCCTCATCTTCAGGTTTTTAAGATACTTGCCAAACTGGGCAGGAAAAATTTCTATTGAACTTACTCCAAGCAAAAAATAACTTAGTCATTGCACCAACACAAGACCCATTCACTCTTACAGACGTAAAGGGAACAAATCAAACGTCATTCGCCGAATTTTGCAAAGACAAAGTTGACTTAGACTTTGGTTTCTCAAACTTCAACAATGAAGTAAACTATTATTTCAATGCTGCTGGAACTGCTTGGACCCAGTTAAGTTCACATGCGAAAAGTTTGAATGCAAGAGAATAGAAAGCAGACTTGCAGTCTATATGTTGGACCCAGATATTTCAAATGCTTTAGCTGCCAAATATATTGCAGTTCCACTTATGTTTCCCTATACACCAAATATCTGTCAAAGACTTTGCAGGTGAAGTTGGAAACCAAAAATCCAGGAGCCGCAGGTGCAAGAACAGATATTGCTTTAACAACTGCAATGAAACATGCAGATACTATGTTTGTACTGTTCAGACGAACTATAAATGACTATTCTTGTTTCTACAACCCTGGTATTAAATATCATATAAACATAGATGGCAAATATTATCCAAGAGAAGAATATTCTACAGTTGAGGATATGAGGTCATATAACTTGACATTAGATGCTATGAACTTTAACAACAACTTCACAACAACCATTAACCCTGAAATGCAAAGTTCTATTATGCCATATGTGAAAGTATGGACTCATACAGGAGGTCAAAAAACTCAATATACAAATGGAGACCGTTCAAACTTTTGGCTTGGCATTCCATTTGCTGACTCAGAAGACTTTATGGGTGGTATTTCAACTGTTGGTACAGTTCAAATACAATATACTGGTGACAGAGACGGTCCAGATGAATTGAGAGCAAAGAAGTTTACAAAACCAATAGCACTTTTCAGGGAAGATGCTCTTTTGAAGATTCGTTCGATGAAACCTGCTGGGGCTCCTCAGATTGGCATAACGACAGCTTCCATCGAGCAGATTTTGGCAGCAGGTCAGTAAGTTGTTCTTGAACTGACTTCTCTCCGTCAAATATTGACAGTACGCCAGTTTTGACATAATATTGTATTATAAACTTTCCTTTAGTAATATCTGTTAAGTTTTGAAGTTATATTTTTGTCTGCTTCAAGAACTTTCACCATTTCAGTTATACCAACTTTCTTTGCTTTATGAAAATATTTAGGTTCAGCAAAGACTGCTATTCTATAACATTTTCCATTGTTTGTGTAAAGAACTATTCTGTCAATGTATTTGTATTGTTTGTGAGTATAAACTTTGTTCTGCTTCAATTCAATAAGATATCCGAATACGTCCATCTTTTTATTCTAAGTAAAATGTCATTTCCGAAAAATAGAAGCGTAAGTGTTTCAAAAGGTTTAATGGTGGTGGCAGATGTGAAGTTAAATTCACCAACTCAAACAAACAGTCAAAGTGTTGTTGTCAATGTCAAAAGACAGAGATGTTGAAGTGGGGAACCATACGAAGACGAAGATGGTATAACAATTGTTCCTGTAAAAGAACCAACATATCCTGAAGTTAACAGAGACTTAAGTTCTGTTGCAGATATTCGAAACGACTACCAACAACTAAAAGACAAACTTCAAACTCAGGAGAAGATTGTCAAGCTCTTAAGTAATATAATGTTAAACTTGGTCGAACACAACCCTGTAAAAGTGAACTCATATGTCATTGCACCTCATGAAGTTTTGAAAGAACTATTGAAACTTTTGACAGAGGCAGACGATATAAACATCAAAGAAATAGAACCCGACATTAGTTGCTGTGGTGTTTCATATAATGTCATTGACAAGATATACGTTATGAAAGGAGGTGAAACGTTGAACTTAAAATATAGTTTCCCAGACGTTATAAAAATATTTGACGACCACAACATTTCATTAAAATTTATTTGCTAAGTAAATGGCAGAAGACATAATGGTTTATACTATTACGACTAAAAACCCTGAGTCATATAATTCTATAACAACAAACTTACAAAGTCCTCAAGGACGATATTGTAAACTAACCTTAAACACAATGACGACTAAAGCCTGTTTTGCTCTTTTGACACCAGAAGACTTTATTGTTGTGAATGGTAAAAAATACTCCTTTGAAGATACTTACTCAGATATACCACCAACAGGTTTTGTTGACTTATTTAATACTTTAAGTACGGGTGTAACATGTGCTGCAACTAGAGCAGGTTTCATTATGTTTGGATGTCCGACTGAGTTTACTATAAACGATATGAGCTATAATACAAAACTTATTTCTGGTTTTTACTACCAACAGTTTCCTATAACAGGAAAAGGTGTCATACAAGGAATGTCTATTCCATTGACATTAAGCACACCAATCTTATATATTGTTTCAAACTTAGGTTCAAAGTGTTATTCGAATGTCGACAGAAACTATTATGACCAAAAGATACTTATGCGTATAAACAATACTTTCTCTGCTGGTTTGCCTATTGTTCATTCGAATGCAGAATTTTCAACTTTAGTGAACTCAAACACTTTGGCAAGTATAACGTTGACATTAGTTGACGCAAACTTTGTTCCTGTAAAACTTTTATGTCCTATGTATTTGTCAATGACGGCAGAAAGTTTCGAATTGGAAGATGCAACTGTGAAAGTATTGTATTACAAGAACAACTTCAACAACAAATAGCTCAAGAACAACAAATGCAACAAATGGAACAACAAAGTCAAGAATAAAAAAAATATTTTTTTATTTTTATAAAAATGTACAGAATAGATGTTTCAGATTTTTTATGACTTCCAAGCATTCAGAAATATGTGTCCATTTAGAGACTATAACAAAGCAGTCGAGAATTTGAAACGTTTAGTCATTTATGTTGACTCTGCCCCAGAATGTTATGTCATGAAAGAATGGGATGTTGTCTTTAACAAACCAAGAGCAACAATAGTGTCTGAACAAGAATGTAGACAGAAACTTAAGAAAATAAAAGTTGTACAAGTTGGAATGAAGATGTTAGATGCTTGGGATATCTTATTGTCAAAGTTAGAAGATTTTTCAGTTCGGTATAAAGTTCTATACACCTTCTCCAAACTTCTATTCTATCTTCACTGGATATAAATATGAACAAGTAGAATGGAAAGAAAATATTATAGAAGCTTGGTTAGACCATGTCAAAGAAATTATATGCAATGGAAACGAAAGAGTCTATGAGTATATCTTATGTTGGTTTGCAAACATCTTACAACATCCAAGTGCTAAAAATGAAACTGCTCTCATTATAATTGGAAAACAAGGAACAGGTAAGAATTACTTTCTTTACAGATATTTTGTGCAAACTGTTAGAGGGCTGTTCGAATCCGAATATGACAAACTTAGAAAACATCTGTGGCAAGTTTAACTCCTCAATAGAGAATATGAAACTTATAGTTTGCAATGAACTTCAAAGTATAGATACAACAAAAGTTTTGAACTCAGATGCTTTGAAGAGTCTTATAACAGACAAAGTTGGAGTTGTTGAAAGAAAGTATAAAGACCAAAGAGTTTGTGAAAATGTTGCAAACTTCATTATGGTTTCAAACAATGCTGTTCCGATGAAGTTAGAAAGTTCTGACAGAAGATATGTAGTTGTCAGAACGTCAGATTCTCATATGCAAGATACAGAATATTTTGACGACTTAGCAGAAACTTTGACATCTGACTTTTACAACCACTTGTTCTCATATTTCATGACATTAGATATTTCTAAGTTCAATCCAAGACAAATTCCACATACTGAAGAGAGACAAACATTGTTAGAAGCAAACAAGAGTGTTTATGAACTGTTCATAGATGAAACTGACTTTGTGTCATTAGATGAAAGGTCTTTATATGATGAATATAAACAATATTGTCAAGAATATGGTTATATGGCAGCTTCTAAACGTACATTCTTGGCAAATGTCAAAAGTCTTTTAGACGTACAGAATGGTGTATATACAAAGAAAAATTTTTCTGAGTAAATTTTTAAAAAAATATTTTTTATCCGATAGAAAAGATGACGAAATTCATCTCAGTAAACAAGTACATGTCAGGACTTAAAGAAGAACTAGACCCATTCACATATTTGAATGTTTACTTCTACCATTTTGAAAAGTCTTCATTCAGCAAAGTTTGGAACATCGAACCAGTTAAGTTTGCTATTGTGACTAAAAATGGTGCGAAATTTGAAGACTTAGACATAGAAGGTTTGTTAACAGTCAAAGAAAGTTTTGACAGAAGGTTCTCAAACCTTAAAGAAGGCAAAGCATACAAACTTGTTATACCTTATGAACCAAAGAAGACAGACGACTATGAATATTATGAGTCTAAAGTTGTAGAAGTTTAAGGTAAATTGGGTAAAAAGATTTTAGAGTCTAAGCCAGTGTTTACTCCTAAAGAGGAAGAGAACATTGACATTGACCCAGAAATGTTCTAAAAATAAAATTTTATTTTTACATGTCAAATTTCTTTTTCTCTGGAACTGGTTCAGGTTCTTTCTTCTCTTCTTCTTTTTTCTCTTTCTTTTCTTTCTTCTTCTTTTCTGGTGGTGAGACGTCAAATTTCTCAGAACCATATCTATGTAAAAGTTCTTTGTCCTTTAATAGCTCATCTATTCTGTTTTCTATTTCATCTTCAAGAACAGCGCATGTGTCTTATTTGCATTCTAAGAATTTTTGTTGGACTTCATCTTTCCAATCGGCGTCATTTCTGTCAACAAGTCTGTCATTGACAAATTTTAAGACTGCTCTTTGTAATGTTTTATGGTTCTTGTCATATTCCCAGAAACAGAACTTTAGAACAAATTCACCTTTCTTGTTTACACTATGTAAGATTTTATGGTCGACAGATGTTTTGCTGTCAAAAAGTTTGTCTCGAATATAGATAGCGAAATCGCTAGACATTTTCTAAAAGATAAAAATTTTAATTTTTCTAAAAATATGTTAGAAAAAAAGTTTGCTGACATTGACAAGAAATTTGAGAATGTTTTAAACAAGAACAAGAGGAAGTTAGAAAATGCTCAGATAAAGCCTATACATGACAAGTTCTTATTTGCTCAGAATGGTATAACAGGTCTAATTGCACCACCTGGGTCTGGTAAGACTTTCACTTATCTTAAAATGGCTGCACAACAACAAGAACTAGATGAGAAGAACCCATTCTATGAGTTAGTAGTCATTTGTAGTACTTCTGGTCAATTTGACCAAACCGTCAATTCGTTCAAAGATATTATAAAGAAGTCTAAGTTAGTATGTATAAAGGATACTGAGTTGTTAGATTGGATAAAGAAGTACCAAAGAAGAGTTTTGAAGTATAATGCTATAAATGAGTATATAAATTCTAAGTTCAAAGACCCTAATGAGGAAATGCAGAGAATATTAGAGAAGAAACACTTCAGAAACAAACAGAAAGAGATAGAATACATTTCGAAGAAATTGCAATCTTACGATTGGAAGACTTACCCTCATAGATGTCTTCTTATCTTAGATGACTTTGCTTCTCATCCTTTGTTAAAGAACAGAGAACAAGATATGTGTCGAATTCTTAAGAAGCTCAGACACTTTAACATCTCAGTTGTCATTTGTGTACAGACAGCAAAGAGTTTAAGTAAGGATGTTAAAAGAATACTTACTGACATAATACTTTTCCCCGGATTGTCCGAAGACGATTTCATGGAACTTATGAAAGAGTCCATGGCAGGTAAGTTTGACAGACATGAACTATGGGAGAAGTACAAAGTCATACAAGACCCTCATACTTCTTTCAGAATTCATATCTACGCAAACAAAGTTCAAATTGTAAAAAGTCAAGCTTGAAAAATCTAAGTGTTTAGTCTTAGTAAGATGGTAGCTTCTTAAAGCAAATACCATTGCTGAGTTTTATGTACGTGAAGAGAAGTACAATGAATTCAATTACGAGTACAATTGCAATGACAACTAAGGCAACTATTTTTGTCTTTTGCCAGCAAGGGTACTTCTTCTCTTCCAATGGTTCGGCAGAACTATACTCACTCATGAGAAATGCCAAAACGGTTTAATAGAAAAAGTGTCATTTTTTCATGTCCGAAGACTCGAAGGTGCAACACTTCCAAAATACCGACGAACTCAGAAGAGCAGCATGGCAGTATGTTCTTGACAACTTCTTTGAGTTCTCCAGGTACACCTTGGAAAATGCTGAAGAACTCCGACACAGAGAATTTGGAGAAATTGCACTCCAATACTACCTTGACAAACAAAGGGTAAATTAAGACTAAAAACTTAACGTTTAAAAAGTAACATTTTTATGAGCTCCGAGTCACCGAGAAAACTTGGTCAGATGTTAGCAGCTTACTTCCCTGAGGAGGATGGAAGCGTTACATACATCAGGTTCAAAAACAACGAACCTGGAATTGCGTACCAAATTCGCAATTACATAACCATGGAAGAGTACGAAAGGTTTCTACAAGAGAAACCAGCTCTAAACAACTCAGAAAAGAAAGAGTAAAAAGTTTAATTCGTAATTGTTTATTTTTTTACTTGTAAGGGCAAGCTGCAAGTATGAAGTCGACTATCTCCGTCTTTGTTTTGACGAGCTGGACGGCTCTTGCAAGTACGTCTGTTTTGCGGTCTCCAGCTGGTGTCTGACCTTCGTAATTGCGCATGTTCTTGAGAGCTCCAACTGTAAATGGTTGTAGGATGAAGAGTCTCTCAGACTGCTTGAGGTAGTCTTCACGGTCACGAACCGAATCTGTGGTACGAGTCGAATCGGTCGATTTGAGGGAAGAGACTGAAAGCCTGTCGTCTTCCATTGGAGCTGTAGCATACTCTTTGCGTAAGCGGTTCAGACCTTCTTCGAAGTCTTGGTCTCTCTTCGATTGAGATTGGAATTGTGGGGCAGGGGTTTGCATAAACATCCAAGGGTTGGGGAAGTAAGGCATAGGCTGAGGAAGGTAGTTCGGGAAGCCTTGTGGTGGGTAGTAACCTTGAGGTGGAAATTGGTAGTAATTCGGAGGTACTTGCTGGAACTGAGGTTGCTGAGGAGACTGTTGTGGTTCTGCAGCTTTCGGTTCTTCTGGCTTTGGAAGGCATTCAGGAAGAGGAACGTCAGTCATCCGTTTGTGTCCTGTCGGAAGGAAAAATTTTTCCTGTCGGAAGGAAAAACTTTTCCTGTCGGAAGGAAAAACTTTTTCTGAAGTTCGACCAAAAAGTTCTCAATTTTCGAAAATTTGAATGGTTTACGGACGGACAACTGGAAGAGTTCTTCCTGTCGGAAGGAAAAACTTTTCCTGTCGGAAGGAAAAACTTTTCCTGTCGGAAGGAAAAATTTTTCCCTTTGTCGGGAAAATATTTTCCTGTCGGATGGAAGAACTTGGAATGCAAGAAAGACTTGACGAGGCAATTTACCTAATTGAAATTAACGACTGCGTAAAAGACTACTTGCGCAAGGTAATGAAGCCCAAGATCAAGTTCATCACTATTTCTGGAAGGTCTACACTTCAGCTCGAGACTTCGACTGGAATTCCAATTCAAATACCAGACGGGACAGCCTACGATGGCATAAAGGACGCCAAAAGAGAAGCTCTTGTTAAGTTCCTAAACAAACGTCCTTGGATAAAAATACCAAACAAGGAGAACCCCCTACCCCATATGAAATTGGCAATTCAGTCTCTCCTTCACTTCTCTGGTCAGCCGTTCTACATAACCTGTGAAGGCGACATTCAGCCAGTTCAGTAAACATCTCATTTTAACTCACTTTTTTTATGTTTTTACTCACACTCGTACTCACCAGGTATGAGTACAACTATTTCAACTGTGAACCTTGTAGTGACCGGTCTTCCTGCAAATGCAAGTTCGGTCAATACACAGTTTATGGTGGCAAGAATTGAAATTCCAGACCCAACTCCAACAAGAACTCTCAAGTTACCAGAGACTCGTGTGAAGAAGAAGCCTTCTGGTAAGTTTCTTATAGCCATATACATGGCACATTTAGAGTAAAAACATTTTTTTCATTTTTTGAATGAAGCAAGTTAAATTCGTCCCACACCAAACTCAATGGACCGATGAAGAGTTTCAAGCTATGGTTGAAGGTGTTGAGAACGACATAGACGGCGAACTTGAAGGAGCTCAAACCACAATTGCAACCAACATTGCACAAGTCAAAGAAGAGATAGCTCCACTTAAAGCTACCAAAGCTACTCTTGACCTCATGGATACTTACCGTTTAGATGTCAAGAGAGGAATAAGACAATTAAAATTAAAACTCTTAAATTACGAAGCTATACTCCAGAAGTTAGCAGAAATGAGAAGACTTTACCAGAGCTACTTACATGTAAGGGACTTACCTTCAAGCAGTCCGACCAAAGATGAATTTTCTGACATTGTCCCAATTTTGTCCGAAAGTCAGCTCAGATGTTTTGAACTGCTCCCAACATATCCAGAATATGAACGTTTGCCTGAACTCTTCCGCAATCTCAAAAAACTTTTTTTGGTTCTCATGTTCGAAACTTTTATCGGAAGAGACAACAAACGTTCAGAAGAAGAGCAAGATATTATTTTAAACTTGTTGTATGACTTAACTGTCATAACCAGCTTTTTGAAGTAAAACCGTCATTCTCAAACCACTTCATTTTTTCGATGTCCGAACAAGCACCGAAGCCGAACACAATGACAGATGTCCTTTCAAGGTTGCCAGACAAGCGCCCAATTCAAATTCAAATTGCCCAACTGAAAGCTCATCTGACAAACACCATTAAGACTCTCCAAAGTAGTCTTATGACAGAGATGACCAATCTCAAAGCCGATGTCCTCATGAACCAAGCTTCCAATGAGAAATGCCTGAACGATTTCTCAGAATCGTTGCGCAATTACGAGAGAGAGAACCGAGACCTTGCCAGACTCATCTACCGTTTCTTCGAAGAGATAGACGCCATCTGGAAGGTACTCGGAAAGGACAGAACATGCAACACCGTACTTCGTGAGTACCAAATTGAAGAAGGAATTGTCGAGGAAGAAGAGGAAGAAAAGAAACACGAAGAAGAAGAGGAAGAAGAAGAAGTTCCTGAAGCCGCTACATGGGCAACCCTTGTTGCCGATGACGGTTACGAAATTTTCCAACCCTACCCATACCAAATCCGCAACAAGGAGACAGGCAAGGTTCTTACCCCAGTCCTCAACAACTTGGGACACTTGAACCTTAACCTTCGGAATCGCGGTTCAATCTCCATGGGCAAGCTTGTCGCAATTCAATGGGTTCCAAATCCAGACAAGAAGACGAAGGTCAGACACATTGACGGTGACAAGCTCAACAACCGTAAGGAGAACCTCGAGTGGTTCTAAGAGTAAAAAAAAATTATTTTAGGGGGAAACCCCAAGTAAATTTAAGTTTTATTTTTGGTATTCGTACCAATCTTGGAATGTGAAGACCACATCCCAACCTCTGTACGTGAGTCTTGGGTCCACGTCTAAGACCCTTCTGTAGCAATTCCAAGCCCGAGCAAATTCAATTGTCAACCACTCGTCTCCTCTGTTGTCTTCAATCCATTCTTTGAAGAGACGGTCGAGTTCGGGCTTGGAATATCTCTTGCCTGGGTCCGAGACCAACATTTGGTTGAACTGGACGAAGCGCTCAGGGATGTACGCCATTAAAAAAATGTCACTTTTTTTAAAATAGATTTTTTATTTCATGCAATGTTTAACTATTTCACCATCTTCTTTAACACCCCAGTACTTACGCTTGGAGAGGACATGAACTTCGGTGAAAATTTTGTCCAATTTGAATTGACCCATCTTTTCACCGACCATTCCCATTTCAATGAGTTTGTTGTATCCTTCTTCGTTCGTCATGAGTGCGTCAATGTTCTCATAGTATACCACAACTTTCGATTTGACTTCGGAGAAGAATTTGTTGTACTCGTCAAGGACTGCTTTTGCGAACTGAGGGTAAGACCAATGTTCGACAATAGGTTTTAATGTGGTTACTAAGCCACTTTGACCTTGAGTGAATTCGTACTTCAAAACAAAAGGAGAAAACCTTTCAACAAAGTTGTCGACCTTCTCATAATGTTTACTCTTCATCTCTTGAGGTTTCTTAATGGAATATCCCCATGTCGAATTCATAAGCAATTTGAGTGTCATTGCAAGTTTGGGGTTTGAAGCTTTCCTAATATCATACAGTTGTTGTATGACTTTTCCAACTGTATAGTTCCTTCCCGGGAACTCACCATCTTCGTTTGGAATTCCAGTCGGAATATATTGGACAAACCTCATGTATGCAGCGTTAAGGTCGACATAGTATATCTTTTCATCTGAGTCGAACTTGTCGCAACCAATTGGTCCAGTTTGTGGAAATTCAAGTGAGTCTCTTATCTTCTGAGAAACTTCTCCTGTTATCTCATAAACATCGTCGAAGCAACCTGTTTCATATAAAACCTTCTGACCTAACTCAGATGCTCTCCAATACAATTTGACGTCAATTGGATGTCTCAATGGAAGTTTGTTTATAGCATCTTGAAGTTCTTGCAACCTCATTGGAAGTTCTTCTGGTTCAGGTTTGGTATCCGAACATACCAACCCCTTGTGGAACTGTGTACTTCTTTTGTACTAGAACTTTGTCTGGAACAACTTTTGGTCTTGCTAACAATGAAAAGTTTGTTTCGTCTTTTGGTACAAAAGTTTCTGTCAGCTTGTCATCTGGAATTGGTTCCAACAAACCTTTCTCGAAAAGAATGTTTACAGCTCTGACAATGTTGCACTTACTTTTACCAAAGAATGGGTTTGTAAGACTTTCGTTCAACATGAAGTGGTTGTGGACAATTACAATCTTCAACCATGGTAAGTCTTTGTCAACAACATAGTCGTCATGTGAAGAACCTTTAGCTGTAGGTATGTTGACTCGGATATTGACATTTGCCAACGGTGCAATTTTTGCCAATTGACCTCTGAGAATGTACCTTGTCTTCACACATGACTCAAGATACTTCATCTTCTCATCTGTAACAAGACCAGAGTTCCTGAGACATGTAAGAATACAAGGTTCATTGACAATTTTTTCAATTGAATTGTAAATTCCATACCTTGTCAAGTCAATGTCAGACTTATTTATGAACGGGAAGTATCCAGCATGTTGTCTGACTGCTTGAGGGTTAGGTTGGTACTATTCGAACTTGACACTTGCAATTCCTTCAATTGCATTCAAAATGTCTGAGTCGGAGTCAACCATTTGTTCTCTCTTTGTAGTCTTGAAAGCGTCAAGAAGTTTTGCGGCTGTTTCTTCATTGCCATGTGCATAGTAAATGTGACCATCCAAATCTGTTATGGTCAATCTGAGATTGTGTCCTTTCTTATTTCCGTCTTGAATTGCAGCAAGTACTCCCATGAAGCCTTCTTTGTTCTTTCCTTCGTCAAAGTTTACTGTAAAGGTTCGAACAGATGTAATTTGACTTCTAACTTCACGATACTTTTCATATGCATATCTTGTTCTTTCCATGGGAGCATGTGCGTCTTCACCTTTTCCTTTTTTCCTTCTCAAAGGATGCAATTGTTCGTCATGTTTCCAGTAGAATCTGGCAAAGCCGTCGTGTCCTTCAACTTGAGGTTCACTAACATCGAAAGGCATGTCCATAAGACGTTCTTCTTCTAACCTCTCTAGTCTGTTTGGATAATTGGCACGTGCTGTTTCCAAATCCATTTCGTAGCGAAGACCAGACAATTTGTCATAGACTTTTATGGGTCTTCCCTTCCTATATTTAAAATTCTTCGAAACTCTCCAACCATATCTTTGCAACTCTGCTTTTATTCTAGCAGACTTTCTGTCCATTCTATATGGGGCATTTTTATAAAAATAAAAAATTTTTTTTCTTTACTTTACATAACCGCCTGCTGCCATAAGTCTTTGACGCCAACCCATACCAGCTAATGAAGGTTGACTTGGTTTAGTTTGGAAACTAAACTTTGGTTTTGGTTTATCTTCAGTTTTTGGTTTTCTTCTTCTATCGGTTTTTCGTCACTTTTCGGTTCCTCTGACTTTACTTCACTTGCAGGAACAGTTGTGTCGTCAACATCTTCATAAATATCATATGCCATTTGTTTTTGTTTTCCTTTCAACTTTTTGTGTTTGTTGTAAAGTTTAGAATATTTCGACTCTAAGTCAATGAGATGTTCTATAATGAACTTGGTCAGTGAAGTAAACTTTTCCATCTGTTGTCTCGAAAGCTCCTTCAGACTTCAATATTTTATTTGTGAGAGCCTGTTTCTTTTTTGAGATACTAGCCGTTCCATTTCTATGAAAAGTGACTTTATAGTTAGGGTTTGTATTTCCAGACCTGGCACTTTCTATTATTGAATTTCTCTTCATCTGTAAGTTCTTTGACAGGTTTTGACAATGGTTCTGAACTTTTTGTTTGTGGTGTCAAATCTACCGTTTCAACTTCTTCGGTCATTTCATCTCAGTAAAAAATTTTAGTTTGGTTTGTTTTCAACTGGTTGTTGTTGTGGAGGTGGGATGGTTCCTTTAATAATATCATTCAGTTTCACATGCTGAGCCTGACTATATGGTATCGGTTTAAATGCTGGAAGCCGACAAATCCATCTTGAACTCATTTGTCTCAATGCTGCATTGTTCATTTCATCTCAATAAAAAACTTTACATTCCCCACGTTTGAGGCGGTTGAGGTTGGTTATTGTTTACCCACTGTTGTGCATGGTTATATCCTCTGTTAAAGAATCTTTCACCTTGGTCCATATAGTGTCCTGCTTGGTTATAGTAGTCATTTGCTTTGTTATAATAGTTTCCTGCTTGTCTTCCTACATTGTCCATCCATCCTTGAACTTTTCCTCTTGTTTCAGGATTTGGAATAAGATTTGTTGCATCTCGTGCTACATCCCAACCTTTCTGTACAGTTTGTATAATAGGTTGTGCTTTCTCTTTAAGTATACCTAATGTACTCAAAATCTTCCTTCCTATTTTCAAAATAGGTTTTAATAAGAAAAATAGACAATTTATGAAGTAACAAAGCACATAGTATTATAAAAAAGAAAAACATTTTTCTCATATGAAAGAAAATATAACGTATTTTTTACAGAGCGTAGGTATATATCGAGCCAATTCACACCATAAATTCTTTTCTCGTTCTCGGGCCTATAAACAACCTGAGGTGCACAACAATATTAACTTATACTGCTGTTATCTGGATTTGAATCCTCAATTGAGAGAATTCCAGATAACTTCAGTATAAACAAACCATATACATGTTTCCTCCTTGCTTCTAGGCCAAGCATAACAAGTACATTACCTTAGAGCAAATCTCATTCGGAGTTTCTCATTTAATGAGAGACTCCGAATGAGATTTGCCTATTTGATTAATATTGTGCTTTATGAGATGCAAATTCTGATGATAAATATTGATCTAGAGCTTATATAAGATGCGAAGAAACTTCAAAAAAAGCTAACCGGTAAAGACAGCAACTTGCAACACCAAGTTGCTCACGTAGTGATTACAAGCATATCTGCAAGGCAAAGTCCTCAGGATGCAGAACTTTGCCTGCAATCAGAAAAGAGATTGCTCCAAGGTTAACTATAGTTTGATATCGTAAAATTCACTTCAAAATGACGTTAACACATTTAAATTTATACGTTTAAATTCTATAGTTTATTTATAACTTCATTTTTCTTTATTGCTCTACGAGCTATTCTCATTGCATGATGTGTTAGTGTGCCGGCCCTAACATGGAAGCTGTGAGATATTGTGTTCAGAGAATGGAAGCAAATAATCTATTTAGAAGATGAAATAACAACAATGATATGAGTGAAAATGAAATTATTAATGTCGATTGCATCATCCTTAGATTGATAACAATACAAACTGCTGCATTCTCCAGATTCCACGCATTGTCAGATTTTCAGAGATTCTTAGTCAAATCATAAGCCAGTCATACAAAACCTAGAAGTTAGCATCATCCCTAGATTGATAACAATACAAACTGCTGCATTTCTCCAGATTCCACGCATTGTCAGATTTTCAAGAGATTCTTTAGTCAAAATCATAAGCCAGTCATACAAAACCTAGAAGTTAGCATCATCCTTAATTGATAACAATACAAACCCCTTTACTTATATTTTTTTTTAAAAAAACTAAAAACGATATATTCCTCTCATATCGTTTTTGAAAATTGGTACCTAACAAACTCGAACTCATGGCCCAACAAAAAAATGGATGAAGAACCAGATATACCCAATCTGGAATCCATTCCGCAACACATTGCAGAGAAACTCTGCAACTAGGCAAACTTGTTCAAGGCAAAAGTTAAATGCAGTAAATTTGTCAGACACTCAAGTATCTCTCCTAATGACCTCATTGAAGACAGCTTGGATCCAGCTAACAAAGGTCTCATAGAAATTCTCGCCAAGAGTACAAACGTTTGTCCTGCCACCTTATATAATTACCGTAAAAAATACGAACTTGACCCAGAATTTAACCCAAAGACGGCTGCATCTTTGATCAATCGTGCTATCAGTGATCACGGTGAAGAATTGTTAGCCAATTACATCATCAAAGAATTCATCGAAAAAAATTCTTCTTTAACACCCAAATGTGCAGAGTGCTTGTCAAGATGTTCATAAAGGCTTACCCTAACGAGATTCTCAGAAACGATTTTGTTGTTTCTGACCATTACCTTTCGAATTTCCGAGAGAGATGCGACCTGACCACTCGTGAAGCACATTGGCATCGTCGGCCAAAAGACATCGAAGAGATGAAGACTCGTATCGAAAGCTTTAAACAGACCAAAGCTCAACTTATGGAACTCTTCAAGGATGAATTGTGGAGAATCTGCAACGCAGATGAATCCTTTTACGGATGTGGAATCGCTCATGGACTGACATATGCAATAAAAGGCTCGGAAGGTGTTGACGTCCACATGAATCATAACGAGAAGAAAGGAATCACTATTATTGCCACAATCCAGGCAGACGGCAGTAAACTTCCACTCACATTTGTCTGCAAGGGTCTCACAGATGCATGCCATAAGCAGATTTACGACAACAGAGTCTTTTCCAATGAGTTGATTTTGCATTCCGAAACAGGTTGGGCCACAAAGGAGATATTTCAAGAATATCTCAGATGGCTTAGAAAGTATTACAACGATCGTTATCGCGAGAATCCAAGTTACATTCAAAATGATAGAATCTACTTGTTTCTTGATACATATTCTAGCCACAGAAATGCAGAAACAAAGAAGCTTGCTAAAGACTTGAACATCACACTCGTCTTCATTCCAGTTGGATGCACCGATCTGTGCCAACCTCTTGACATGCATGTCTTTGGCGCCTTAAAGAATATGGCAACGAGAACATGGTGGACTTACTATTCTATCGACACTTCCCTCGAGTGCACGCTGAAGTTGGCAGTGTATATTTTAATACGTTGCTGGAATGCGCTGACTCCTGAGCTCATTGAGACTGCATTCAGTATGCACATCAAAGATCTTGAAGAAAATGAAAGCATCCAACCACGTATCTCTGACGAAGAGGCCTCAGACTTCATTGAACGGATTGACGAAGTGAAGGCTCAATTCACAGTAGGCGAGCTTCTTGGCCAAAACGCAGAAGAGGAAGACGCCCCTGATTTTGACCTCCTTCAAGAGTTCAGTGAGATCAATGAACGACGCCATAGGAGACAGGAAAATACCCAGATTGAAGAAATAGTTTCAGATGATGAAGACTGGGATGGAAGTGATGATGAAGAAGATCTTGAAGGATTCACTCCAGAAGAAGAAAGAGAAATCCTTGAATATGATCTAGATCCATCAGAAATTGAAAGCGCAGTAGAACCTGAACCAAATTATAATCCTCCTTCTCCAGCTGAAATGTTTTCGCCTCTTCCAATAGTTGATGTCCATTTTGAACCCACAGATCAATTGATACACTGCCTTGCATCAAGAAGCGGAGCATCTTTTATGGACTCTGTGGAATATGCTCCGCGATTTGATGTTTTGTTAACCAATCAGCTTCATTACTCAGAAATATTTAACGAGATCAGACGTCACAATCATTATGCCACAGAGAGGGTAAATTCACAAATCATCAGGCTCGATGATTCTCGAAGCGCCTTAAATGCCGCCATGCAATTGTTCTTGACTATCATTATCCTTGAAAATATTCGAATCGAAGAAGATAATGGTGCAAGAGCTTTAGAATTGTTTCAGGTTGGAGAAGAAGATTCCAAACAAGAAGATCTTCTCCATATCCTACAAATATTAGAACGTATGGGAAGATCTACTTCGATTTCACCAGGAAAAACATATAATATGCTTCATTTTGAACAACAAGGCGATCCACGACTCATTATTTCATCTTTTATGAACCCACATTTATGCGGGATTCAATTCATTGATGAGAATAATCAAGCTCAATGTGTTAACATGTTAAAACTTCCTGAAGATGGAAATTTCAAAGAATATTTCGAGAATAAGAAGATTACTCATGTGAATAGATACCTCTTCATTGCAAATGACCGCGAATCTCAAGAAGCTCAGCCAGATCAAATTGAACTGCTTCATGAACATTCACATATCATATTTATCAGATTTGCCATTGTTTCACTTACACTCGGAAGAGATGGTCATGCCTCTTTTAAATTTTATAAGAGACTTGATTTACAAGGCGAATATGTTGTGATCGATGAAAATTGGTGTTATGTGATCCCAAGAGGAGGAGCAATCGGATATCAATTTTTATCATTGTATGTCAGAGGTAAGGATGTTGAAATTGAAAATTAATTCATAATTTCTATTTATTTATATATTTTGTTTTTTATTTGTAAGCTGTAAATAATGATTTGTTATAAGAAGATGGTCTTTTTCACCAAGAAAAATTTTGTGTGTAAAAAATTTTTATCGTCTGACAAGTTTCTCTGTGAAATATGAAAATTTAATGTGTGATTACATTAGGAAAATATTTATAGAAATAAATATAAGAAATTAGAGAAAAAAATTTAAAAAGTAAAAAAATGAAGAAAATAACTGGAATACGAAGAATTTAGGGAGGATAGAGTGCATTATTGTTCTAAGCATGTCATTCCGGGAGACATTGCCTGTGCATGTCTCCCAGAATGGCATACTGTTCCGCATTCATAACTTGAATGCGGAACTTTGACCGACAAGAGTGCATTGTGCACTCTTGTTGGTCTGCATGTGTCATTCCGGGAGACATTGCCTGTGCATGTCTCCCAGAATGGCATACTGTTCCGCATTCATAACTTGAATGCGGAACTTTGACCGACAAGAGTGCATTGTGCACTCTTGTTGGTCTGCATGTGTCATTCCGGGAGACATTGCCTGTGCATGTCTCCCAGAATGGCATACTGTTCCGCATTCATAACTTGAATGCGGAACTTTGACCGACAAGAGTGCATTGTGCACTCTTGTTTGTCATCCACTATGATACTTAGAGAAAATACTTTACTTACATTATTTAAAATATTAATTTCCCTATTTAATATTTATTTATTATTTTTTGTGCTTTATATTCCCTATGGCATGTACTGAACTATTTTATAGACTCTACCGAGCTATCTCCACATATAAACATTTGACAATAACACATATATACTCTCTTCATATTCTAGTCTCATGACATATTATTGCAAAAGCTATATTTATACAGCATACCTCATAAAGTCTCATTTTAGCCATATCTAAGCGTTCAAAACCTATTTTCCACACGTAATCTGATTCTTCTGGCTCCGCTGATTCGATTTCTGCTGTCAGATCGTGAAAATATGAATCACATAAAGAGATAAACACAAGTTACCCACTGATATTTTCCGTTTAAATGTACAAAACAATCTTTGAAGTATTTCAATTTTTCCAAAAGTGTGTGAATTCAAAAAGTCACAATATATCTAGTTATTACCCAGTATTAATTTTTTAATTTAGTTTTTGAGATATTCATTTTATAATACGTATTATTCAGAAAATTAAATACATTTGTAAGGGAAAACGGAATTAATAACAAATATATGAATATCGTGGAAGAGTCAATTTGAAGAAAACATTATTATTTTGGATTTGTGTTTATCTCTTTATGTGATTCATATTTTCACGATCTGACAGCAGAAATCGAATCAGCGGAGCCAGAAGAATCAGATTACGTGTGGAAAATAGGTTTTGAACGCTTAGATAGGCTAAATGAGACTTTATGAGGTATGCTGTATAAATATAGCTTTTGCAATAATATGTCATGAGACTAGAATATGAAGAGAGTATATATGTGTTATTGTCAAATGTTTATATGTGGAGATAGCTCGGTAGAGTCTATAAAATAGTTCAGTACATGCCATAGGGAATATAAAGCACAAAAAATAATAAATAAATATTAAATAGGGAAATTAATATTTTAAATAATGTAAGTAAAGTATTTTCTCTAAGTATCATAGTGGATGACAAACAAGAGTGCACAATGCACTCTTGTCGGTCAAAGTTCCGCATTCAAGTTATGAATGCGGAACAGTATGCCATTCTGGGAGACATGCACAGGCAATGTCTCCCGGAATGACACATGCAGACCAACAAGAGTGCACAATGCACTCTTGTCGGTCAAAGTTCCGCATTCAAGTTATGAATGCGGAACAGTATGCCATTCTGGGAGACATGCACAGGCAATGTCTCCCGGAATGACACATGCAGACCAACAAGAGTGCACAATGCACTCTTGTCGGTCAAAGTTCCGCATTCAAGTTATGAATGCGGAACAGTATGCCATTCTGGGAGACATGCACAGGCAATGTCTCCCGGAATGACACATGCAGACCAACAAGAGTGCACAATGCACTCTTGTCGGTCAAAGTTCCGCATTCAAGTTATGAATGCGGAACAGTATGCCATTCTGGGAGACATGCACAGGCAATGTCTCCCGGAATGACACATGCAGACCAACAAGAGTGAACAATCCGCTTTCTCCTTTGAAATCCAACATTCTAATCACATCTACATTAATAAATTGTTATAAAATACTAATCAAAGATCCAATACAATTCTACTATCTTATACACATATTACCAATGTTAACACCTCTTATAACTTAAATTATTTCATAAAATTTGTTTTTATATCTTATTATTTTCTCATAATGCTTCTAATACATCTCTAATTTCTTACATTCAAACACCAATATCGTCATACTATCATAAGCACTTAATTTTTTCAAATTTTAGACTTAAATTTGAGCTACATTTTCATCATCATTTTTAGCCTTAAGCTTCTATAAGGTTATAATACATTATCGTAATATTCTAATATTTATGATTCTTACTACTCAATTCAATATAATCATATAAGTCACTCATAATCAGGAGCATAATTTAAAAATCTATAGCTCATATTTTGACAATTATATATATAGATGATGCATATTGCAATTCCGGTTTCAACACGATCAAATGTCAAACCATGATAAAATATATATCAATTTACAAAATATCGATTAACATTAGAATCCATATCTAATTCCATCAATGCACAAGTTGTAAATGCTTAATTCATCTTTGAGAAACGTGAATAGCACAATTTTATAAGATTATTTGTTGAATATATAAAATATAAGCCAAATCGAATCTGCTGTATATTACTTTAGTTTATAATTGAATGTTAAATGTGCTCAGATAAATATTTGAGTCAGATATCGCATTTTCAAATTTCAAATTTTATCTCATGAAGTTAGAATTCATTTGATCATACAACATCATATTAGTCAAACTAGAGTTCAATCGCGATTCCAAAATGGAACAATTGCTTGTTTTATCAAAATGTTAAAATATTAATCTAAAAAACTTAATATCTAACCAAACCATTCTAGAATTATTATATACAGGTATAGGCAATCTAAATGCACACGGAATTCGGAAAATTAAAAAGAATATTTATGAGATTATTAAATCTTATGCATTTCAATGAAGAGTCGATAATTATCATCTCTATAGGTTATATATCAACATATGAGTTTTTGGATTGACCACTACTATACTAATGTGATCAAATTAATCTGATTTCTTGAATTTTCATTTGAAGCATTCGCAGTAGTAGGAGTACCTTCATATATTAACATATTAAAAAATTGCGCCCAGATTCGCAGTTTAATCATGATTTTAAGATTGCATTAGATTTCGAAATGCAGAAAAAAATCACTTTAGATTCCCTTCAAACTCTAAGCATAAGCATGTCTCTATATGAGAAAACTATTTGAGCTATTCATTTGGCGGCCCAAAAACTCATGTTGCCTGAGCGCAGAAAATACCAATTTTTGGACCCTGGGTAGGGGGTCATGCATGTTTTCTAAATGTTGGAAAAGTAGGGTATATTTACTACAAATTGGAAACATTGCAAGCTCTTTTGAGCTTAACTTGACCCTTCAGAATGTCAATATTGCTATTTTATCATGAATTCATCTTCTGATTACTTTTTTTTATCAGAATTTTTCCATAAACATCATGATAAAATACACTCAAATAGACAACTTGCAAAAGAAATTGATGTCTGGGAAGAATTCTATGAAGATGTGTTCAAAGGTGAGAAGAAAAGATGCCAAAATTGTGAGAAAGAAACCGGATTATCACAATACTACTTAGAAGAATGTCTATTTTTGGATGACAAAGATAAAATAATTAAAATTGAAGCTTCTTCTTCCAAACTTCTCCATAATTCCTGTAGTTTCCACAAATGTTATTCAAAAGGAAATGGAGGTAGTATATCCATCAATAATCAAGAGTGCTCTGTAGTCCTGTTGCATGCTAAGTTCGGTCAACGATAGAAATTGAGTGGAAATTAATCGTCGAGGAAGTACGATTATGTAAAGTAAAAAAATGTTGTGGGATTTTTAATATTATATATTATTTTATAATAAAATTTTTTGAGTCATTTTAAGAAGCACATATAATTTTTTGAATTTAAAAATTAAAGTAGTGTCAAACGAATTTATCACTTAATTTAATACTCAGATTTCTTAAAATTAATGAAAAAAAGGTTTTCTGAGAACTTTTGAGAATGGTTTTCAAATTCCATTATTGAAAATATATAGGTATTGTATGAAATTCAAACTCTATATTTATTAAAATTCTAAATTTTAATAAAATAACTTTTCAGAGGAATATGATTTTGAATGGTTGATTAATAAGTATAAAAATGTCTACGATTTTAAGGAGGGAATTGTTCCTTATGAGGTATACATCATAACTATATACCTCATAAGGAACAATTCCCTCTTGATAGCTGGGAAACTTTCTCTGAATAACTTATCATTTGGAGAAAGTTTCCCAGCTATCTATTAGAAACTAAAGGCTGTGAGGCACTAATATATAATCAATGCCTCATAGCCTTTAGTTTCTTATTAAAAACGAGAAAACTTGTTCGAAATGATAAACAATTTCGAACAAGTTTTCTCGTTTTAAGGAGGGAATTGTTCCTTATGAGGTATACATCATAACTATATACCTCATAAGGAACAATTCCCTTTTGATATCCTGGATATTTTTGAATATATTTTTTGAATTAAAGTTCTCAAAAGTATTATCAAAAGTGATTTTTAAAAAATATCTCCAATTAATTAACTAATTAAAAGTATTATATTTTTAAAATTAAATAGTTTTTCAATTTTTTTGAAGGAATTGAGATACTTCCCACGACAATAAAATTGAGAGGTTTACATTATGACTGATCTTAGCATGCAACAGTCCAAAGAAGATTTTGTGCTATTGATTCTTTTTCAGATTCAATCAATAATAAGTATTGCTTGGGTTTATTTTCGTTTGTAAAAGTTGGAGAAAAATGCCTGAATTATATCTCTGAGAGTACTTTGTTAGGATGCGGAAGGCCAGGAACTCTGACAGTCGGATTAACTCATCAAGAAGATGGCAACATTTCTCTATCAAATACAAATTTTACTTTGTGTAAAGCATGTCTTGTAGCAACAAGTTATGGAATTAGTCGAACATCTCCATTTAAATTTGAGTACTCGACATACTTCAACAACATTACAGATAATGAATCAATAATAATATGTACATGGTCTGATTCTGCACTGGACCATTTGAATATCATAACATAATAATAACATTTGAGTATTATTAATAATAAAGTCCCAAATGATAATGTTCCTTTATTCACTAATGCAGATATAATAATAGTCAATAACTGCTATATTGACAATAGTATTCCTTTAATATGTTATGATACACTAGAAATCTCTAATCCAAAGGAATGCTTTACGAATGATTTAACATATCTATCCCTGAGTAGTTGTGAAGCGGAAAATTATATTATTGATGTTAACACAAGTGTCTCCATGTCGTATGGCATCCCTATTATAATAATATCAATAACAAATGTATATTGATTATTCAAAAAAATAAAAGAAATTTAAATATCAAATCATCATTCACAATTGTACCTGAGCGAGTCTATATCTACTGTATTGTATGTTCATAAATTTTCTTTTTCGATTCTGATTCAAAAAGAAATTTGTAAAATTATTTTGAATTAACCATAAAATATCAATTATTTATTGAGAATAACAATATATTTTTAAAGTTCCAAGTTTTCCTCCGCAAATTTCAATTTTCTTGGTACTTTGACATTTAATTTCGCTTCAGTAACAATTAATCTGAACAACTTCATTGCGTTGCTTTCATTTGGAAGGATCATACCTTTACCACGCTTCTTCAATATCAAAGTTGGCTTATCTTTTGGAACATCTAACGGATATCATTCTTTTCAGCATTAATATAATAGAACATAAATCTAGAGTATTTCTGTTGGTTGAATTCATAGGCAATGGCCTGTAATTCTTGAAGTAAATCTATTGAAGTTTTATCTGTTGCTGAAGGAGCAATGAGAGTTACAGAATCCTTAGGAGATCCATAAACAGCTCGGAAGTTTGATCCAACGAGCTTCTTAAGGTTAGGAAGATCATCTTCATCTTCTTCTGGGATTTCTTCGGACTTTACAGGGATAATTGGGAAGGAATTAATTACTTGGTCAAGAAGCTGGTCCAAGATTGCCGGAGTAATCTCTGTTCCTTCTGGAATAAATAATTTCTCACTTACATCTCCATTTTCTGTAAAGTTTGCTACAACCCAGATAGGTTCTTTGGTTCCTGCTGTGCCCATCTCGTTCAGGAGTTGCGTAAACTGGCGGTATGGTCCGTATGCGTATGTGAAATTATCTTTGAACTTGTCGTAGATCTGTCTCATGCCCCAGTGTACTTGTTTGAGGGAGTGCTTCTTGTTTACGTCGCAGAAACAGAAGACTGTCATTCGAGAATCGTGAATTACGTCACGGAAAAGGGTTCCTTCTGTAAGTCTGTATAATGGATAAGCGTTATCGCGGATGAACTTCTCAAGCTCATCTGTTTTGTCAATTTCGCTGATTGGATATTGAACAATTACATCATCGATTGATCTTCTGATTAAAATTGCATTTGTAAGCGAGGTATCTTGATCCTGCTGAAGGCCAAATTGATATGCTGCCTCTGTAGATGTTGAACGCACGAATGGAATAATATCAATGAATTTTTCAGCCAAATCTTGAAAAACTTCAATTACATCATCTGAAGTATCTTCATCACTTGTCAATATAGCAGCAATCGGGTTGTATTGAAGGAATTTGTATGCGCGATCTTGAGAATCGATTTCAACAACGAGTGGTTTGTTTGTAATTCTTGTTAAGTACTTTCTAAGGTCTGTTGAATTCCTTTCTCCTGTGTATTCCGTCATAAATTGGCCATTGCGGAATACGTAGAAAGAAGGGAAAAATTGAATATTGTAAAGATCAAGCGTATGTGGCGCGTTATTGCCATCAAGATAGAAAAAGTCGCATTTATTGCCAGAATGGAATGTTTCGGCAGCAGCACGAAAGTGTGGCATCAATCTTTCCACTTCTGTATTATTTTCATCAATTGCCATGACTAAAGCAAGTTTAGATTTGTTGATCTTGGTTTCAAAATTCTCGTCATTGAGTGTAGGCGGTAAATAAATCTCACTTCTAACTAAAGAGAATAAAATCGGAAGCATTTGTGTCACTTTTGTATTTGGTTGAATTCGTCACTTTTTGGAATTCTCTTCTTCAAAATAGCTTCGCACCATAAAAATATTACATTGTTATATTCAGTACATTATTTCAATCATTTCTGTCTAGATTTCGTTTTGAAAATGATCAATGACAAGTTTTTCATGCCTGTTAACTAAGGACTGCCCACACGAGTGAATTGTCCGCGACATCTCCATGGCTCTTGGTCTGATGTGATACTGCAAAGAACGCCAGGCAAACATTGATTAACAGCCGAAATTCTGTTTTACATGAAGGTTCCGCTTGGGTTCCTGTCTTTGGATATGTCGGAAGAGGAGATAACAAGGCAGCAAGAAAATCCTTCACATTGCAGTTTGTGATACAAGTGATAATGTCCGCCTAGTTGCATACATTGCAGCTCCATATATAATTTTATTGCATAATGCAATATGTGTTGATGCAAAACTCAAATACAACTTTTTTATACTAAATTGCTCAAATAAGATGAATTATAATAAAAAATCCTTTCCGTAAAGGTATTAAATTAGCAATATTTTTAATCAAAAACGTATGTGCAATCGTATCCAGCATCTAATATGCACGCTTAATTGTTTATCTCTGTATTTCAGACTAATTTTTGTTAGATTTGAGTATGCTTCTATATATATAGATATGGTGATATACATGCGGAATTTCAAGAAAATTTGATTCACAGCTTTTGAGAATTGATTTTTTGGCATATAATATACTTTCTGAATATGACTAAATGATTGTCTGCGTCTTCCATCAGAAGCGAATTCAATTTTAATTTCGAAATATCTCCGTGCTTATTGAAAGAGATATGATAATACATATAGTTGTCTTTCAGCAGATAATCACTTAGAGCTGTTTTAAAGGCCTTAGCTTTTTTTATTTTTTAAATTTAACGTTAAAAAGTGTCTGTACCCATGATATTTGCACCATGTGATTTAAGAGTAAAGAATGTTTCTTTACTATTACGTAATGCCGCATAATGAAGAGCAGTTTTTCCTTCATCATCTTTTTCATTAATATTTGCACTATTTGAAATAAGCAGTTCGGCTGTATCTTTACTATTAGTATTTGCTGCAAGATGAAGAGCGGTTCTTCCTTCTTCATCTTTTTCATTGATACTTGCACCATTTGAAATAAGCAGTTTGGCTGTATCTTTACTATTTTTACTTGCTGCATAATGAAGAGCGGTTCTTCCTTTTCCTTCTTTTTCATTGATATTTGAACCATTTGAAATAAGCAGTTCGGCTGTATCTTTACTATTTTTACCTGCTGCATAATGAAGAGCGGTTCTTCCTTTTCCTTCTTTTTCATTGATACTTGCACCATTTGAAATAAGCAGTTCTGTTGTATCTTTACTATTAATACTTGCTGCAAGATGAAGAGCGGTTCTTCCTTCTTCATCTTTTTCATTGATACTTGCACCATTTGAAATAAGCAGTTCTGTTGTATCTTTATTATTAATACTTGCTGCAAGATGAAGAGCGGTTCTTCCTTTTCCTTCTTTTTCATTGATACTTGCACCATTTGAAATAAGCAGTTCTGTTGTATCTTTATTATTAATACTTGCTGCAAGATGAAGAGCGGTTCTTCCTTCTTCATCTTTTTCATTGATACTTGCACCATTTGAAATAAGCAGTTCTGTTGTATCTTTATTATTAATACTTGCTGCAAGATGAAGAGCGGTTCTTCCTTTTCCTTCTTTTTCATTGATACTTGCACCATTTGAAATAAGCAGTTCTGTTGTATCTTTACTATTAATACTTGCTGCAAGATGAAGAGCAGTTACTTCATGTTTGTCTTTTTCATTGATACTTGCACCATTTGAAATAAGCAGTTCGGTTATTTCTTTACTATTATTAATTGCTGCATAGGGTTGTTAAAAATATCAAAAATTAGCGTTTTGAAGACACCATTGTGTCTTATAATTTTCCCTTCCTTATTGGCGTGTAGAAATAAATGCGCCAATAGATTGAAGAAGAAGAATTGTTTTTCTCTTAATGAACTTTAAACCTTTTGATATTGTAATAAACAGAAATTCATCAAAAGTGACAGCTCTCAATTTTTTGACATTTGTAAATTCTAAATTGAATGAGAAAAATGAAATAATACTAAGCATAATACAATATTCTAGATTTAATTATAATTAGGAAAAAGTTAGTTTTGAGAGTACTTTTCATAGGCATATAGAATGAAATCTTCTGAAAAATAATATCACATAAACTCATATTATTTTCTAATATATAACTATTTTATATAAAAATCAAATTCAATGATCTTAAAAGCGAAGGATAAACCTCAAAATTTACGAATATAATGAGTGGGAATATAATGCTTATCTATCATAAAACCATATGAAATATCAATTTTTGCTTTACGCCTAATTTTTGACGACAATTAGCAAAAAATGTTAAATGTTAACACTCAGTCCATTTGAATATGAAAAATAAAATTGACTTTGATTAAATGTTTTTATTTATCATGCAATTCTTCTTGCGACCAAAGATTTGAATAAAAGTTCAAAAAATAAGATAGCTTAAAAATAATATACGGTAGTGTTTACTAATAGATGAATAGTATATAAATTCTATTAAAATGGATTTGATCCAAAAAAATATAAAACCAAAAATAATTGTTATAATTTAAATGAAGAAGTAATTTAAAACGATTTTATTTATGATCAAATTTTATATATTTTTTTGGATCAAATCCATTTTAATAGAATTTATATACTATTCATCTATTAGTAAACACTACCGTATATTATTTTTTAAGCTATCTTATTTTTTGAACTTTTATTCAAATCTTTGGTCGCAAGAAGAATTGCATGATAAATAAAAACATTTAATCAAAGTCAATTTTATTTTTCATATTCAAATGGACTGAGTGTTAACATTTAACATTTTTTGCTAATTGTCGTCAAAAATTAGGCGTAAAGCAAAAATTGATATTTCATATGGTTTTATGATAGATAAGCATTATATTCCCACTCATTATATTCGTAAATTTTGAGGTTTATCCTTCGCTTTTAAGATCATTGAATTTGATTTTTATATAAAATAGTTATATATTAGAAAATAATATGAGTTTATGTGATATTATTTTTCAGAAGATTTTGTGTTCTTCTTCAAAATTTTATTTTTTTATTAAAAAGAATCTTTACAAAATATACATTTACTTTAATTAATATTTAAAAACGTGCTCTATCAAAAGTTCCAAAAATTCAATATTTTAGCTTTTCTGAGGTGTCACTTTTGATGAATTTCTGTTTACAACAATATAAGAATATTAAAAACATTAAGGGTATAGTCCACTAAAAATTTTTAAGTTTTGACAATGAAAATAAGCTCTGTGACCATGTAAATATATATCTATGCAAAACGAGAGGTTATGCCATAATTTTTTTTAGTTATCAAATTTTCCTTTTTTTGAGAGAAGTCTCTCAATAATTTGAGAAGAATCTTTGATATAAAGAGATACACATTTGTAGAACGAAGTAAGTGTTTTCCAAACATTTTATATGTTCATCCTGTATAACAATATAAAGCTGCATAGTGCCATCTTGTGCGTTTGCTATTTTATGTACTTTTCATTGAGATAATCCCTCTTCTCGGGTGATTTTAACAGTCAACTCAATTTTAAAATAAAGATTTCATCAAAATGATTTCGAAATTCGGATATTGATTATATAAATAGCACTGTTAACATATTTTGGATGAGTAAAAAATACCTTGTTTTGTATGCATTTAGTACACCTTTATTTTTGATTAAAACTATAAAATTTTTATTCCTTATATAATAAATAGTATATGTTACATAAACATGAAATTCAATAGCATTCAATTTTGGATTTTTTAGATTTGGTAAATTTTAGAAGAAATAAAATCAGCAATCAAAATAAAGAAACTTTTTTTGCATCTTCTATGATTACCTTTTGGTACTAAATTTTGCATTAATAAGTAAATTATCTGTATTATTCTGTGAGCACAAGCCCTCAGTTATGCTGGTAGTGAATGAGGAATCGTCATTTTGCGAAGAGAACGCGATTATTAAGGTAATTTTGAGAATTGTCTTGAATTATTTAAAATTAAAGTTAATTGAATAGGTAGGATAACTAGCCTTTGCTAAATTTGTATAATTTGACCTTATTCTAGTTGGATCTGAGAATATTTTGCTGAAATAATAAATTATATCGCCGATTTATGAAAATTTCTCTGATGGGACCGACTCGCTGAAATGTATTAGTGTTAATGGTAACTTGTCTGAATTTTCAAATTTTTTTCGAAATCCAAAAAATCACAAACAAAAGCATCAAAATTAGATTTGCATTTAAGGTTTTCATTTTTTATTGGAAAATAGAGATGCGAGTTTCCGAATTTTTGTAGCCCTGGGATGTCATAACCGCTGCGGTTTTGTAAAATTTGGGATAAATTTTGACAATCCATTTTTTGTGGGATGTACGTTTATATCAATTTGCTCGGCGTTTGCCGAGCTATTGTACAATCCTACTCGAATTCATTACGCAGCCCTGGTCACTCAAAGGCCAGGGCATACAATTACAAAATAGTAGAGTGAGACTCTTCTAATTTCTTCCAATCACAAGGAAGATCTTAGAAGAGCCTCACTCTGCTCGAACACATTACGCAGCCCTGGTCACTCAAAGGCCAGGGCATACAATTACAAAATAGTAGAGTGAGACTCTTCTAATTTCTTCCAATCACAAGGAAGATCTTAGAAGAGCCTCACTCTACTCGAACACATTACGCAGCCCTGGTCACTCAAAGGCCAGGGCATACAATTACAAAATAGTAGAGTGAGACTCTTCTAATTTCTTCCAATCACAAGGAAGATCTTAGAAGAGCCTCACTCTGCTCGAACACATTACGCAGCTCCTGCTCAACAATGAGCAGGTCTTACCACTTTGAGAGGCTTTCGCTCGAGTTCTGATGCAGATCCCAACGCGAGCGAGAGTCTCTCAAGCAAGCTTCTAATTCGTAGCTAGAGTTTCACTCTTATGAACTGGCAGCCAATTTGAGAGACTTTCGCTCGAGATCTAATGAAAATCAGAACTCGGCCAAAAATTGCCCAAACAGGCTTGTAATTCGTAGCTATAGTATTGATCGTATGGATATGTTGCCAATATGAGAGACTTTCGCTCGATGTCTGATATTGCATCAGACATCGAGCGAAAGTCACTCAAACAGCTTAGACATGTCTATTTTGACGGCATTAAATGATTTCATAGGAAATGTCTCAGTTGTTAATTAAGTTCACGTGAGCTTTTATGAATGAAAATAAGTAAAAAAAAAGAATTTTCTCAAAAAAAATTGTGTACGCATTGAAATTTTTATCTATAAATTTAGATATGTCATCAATAATATAATATAATTTTAAATTCGTGGAGTACACTTGGGATAATTGAATATGGGCTACCCCATCCCAACCTCTCAAACTTCCTCTGAATTTGGACAAGGTATCCCAATCCCAAGACCTATCTGAATAAAATGAAATAAGTATATTATATATATTATTTATTTGCTAATAATGAGCATAAATCGCTAAAATTATGAAGAAATTAAAAATTAAAAATTAAAATTAGAAAAAAATGTTGATTTAATGAGAGAATATTGTATAAAAATAGAATTATTAGCTAAAATACGTATTAATTTTATGATATTTCAATCACATTAACGAAAATCGCCCATTTTTAATTCAAATGGGCGGGAAAAAAAATAAAATTCCAAAAAAAATTGAATTGGGGAAACGATAGGGGACGGGATATGAGAAACCCCATATGTTTGGGAATTTTTCGCATCACTATTGGAAAATAAAAATATTTTTTCCCCAATAAAGTTTGTTTTTACTTTTGAGAGGAATAGAAACGTTATTTTGGAATTTTGAAAAGACAGAAATGTTCCATTTTTAATGTAGATTCTAAAATGGGGTCAAATTTTTGATTGAACCGTTATCCATTGAAAAACCTCGATTTTCAAATGTTATTCCAAAATATTCATCTAATGATATAGTATATATTTATTAATTATTACTTTTTATTCAATTTTCACTTTTGGCGGGATTTCATTTTTTTGTTGTTGTATGGGCCATATTGTTCACCCAAAACGGAAAACAAAGGCAATGCATAACATTTTACTCCACGAACGTCGTCGACTCTCAGCGCGACAGATGCTTGGTGCTTGCATAATGACCGGAATGCCATATACAAAAGGTGCTCGCTTTCTTTCTCTTTGTGGAACTAAGCCCCCTGTGAAGAGTGGTGTCATGAGACAACAGAGATTTTGTGACGATAAGATTAGAAGACTTAAAAGTATTTCCCTAATGCTGTCGAGAAAGTCCTTCAGTGGTTACTTATCCATTGATGCAAGATGGACGCACAGGCGAAACTCGCCAAGTTGTACAGTAACTGCGCTCGATGCTGTCACAAAAAGAGTTCTTGCATGCGTGAACATCAACCATATTGGTGGAAACACAGCATGCTCAGTATTCCGGAGCTTCCAACAATATGGAAAGTGCTGGAACTCGAATCATCTTGAAGCAATTAAAGAAATACAATATCTTGAAAGATGTTAAAGAGATTATTAAAGACCGAGATAACAAAAGTGTCTCTGTCTTTAAAGAATTTGGCGTCTCTCATCTTGAAAGATTCGATCCAGGTCATGTATCAAAAAATATCTCAAAAGATTTTACAAAGTTCTCAGCTTCTCATAAGACAGTTGAAGTTTTCAACGACAAGACTCAGAAGATTGAAAAAATAGAGAGACCTTTCTGGGGTCTGAATGCAAGCCTAAGTATGTGGCTTTGGTCATGTTTTGCCGAAGAAAATATTGACAAACGTACGAAAATGTGGGAGAATTGTGTCTACCATTACGTAGGCAATCATTCTTTTTGCGAACCGCACAATTACAAATGCTTTGAATGGCAAAAAGGTGTCAATTCGATCCAACTTCAATTCATGCTCTATGACTGGGTTCACATATGGACACCCATAGTTTCCAAAGTTTCTTCCATTGGATCTACCTGCATGAATGAAGCGTTTAACTCCAAAATTGCATGCTATTTGGACAAATCAAGAGCCTGGAAGAACATTAACATTAGAGTTAACGTTGCAATCTTAGAATGGAATGATCCAGAGCATTTTCTCGGAGATATACAAAAAGCATTACATCTTCCCCCACTTCCAGAAGATTGTGTCAAATCATTTGAAGAGAATTGTTACTCCAAAATGATATTGAAACAAAAAACTGTTACAAAAGGTTCTAAAAAACAGAACAAATACAAAAAATCCATTCAGAGTGTACCAGGAGGAGATTATCAAGTTTTCAAGTCCGAATGGGAATCAGAAGACGAAGACATTGATGACTTTGATTAACGAAAATTACATTTTATTTATTGTTTTTGTTTTTAATTAAATTATTATTATGCTCATTTTCTTATTTTGATTTTTTCTCATTATGATATAAATAATTTATTAATGCATTTATCCAATAATTATGCTATGATATTTTTATGCCTTATTTCATTTCTCTTATATTTGATAATCTGGTAAAATATAGTTCAGACTATAATCATTTTAGATTATTGATATATTTATATAGGTTAGAATAAAATTAGTTTCATTTTCTACTTTTATTTTGAATTAATAATTTATAATATCAAATATTATGGCGTAACCTCTCCTTTAAAATATAGATATATATAGGCCTATAGAGTTTATTGGCACTCTCAAAACTCTAGAATTTTGAGTTTACTATACCCTTAATATAATTTCGATTTCGGAAATTAAATTTCCAAATTTTTTGTCGATTTCGGAAATAACAGGATCCCGCATCCAACACGCAACAACAAAACACAAAACACACTTTTTGGTTCTTTCATCGTTTTAATCGTAATTTATGTAATACATAATTTGGATAAATTTTACAAAAATAGAACCTATATTATATTCTTTTCAAAGATTCTTGCAAATCATCAAAAATAATTGTATTTTAAAAAACGATCAAATTATCCTTTCATTATTTTAAACTTAAATCAGTTTTTATGATTGACTAAAGCAATCATATTTATTCATCATTAAATAAACAAAAAAATAATATTTGAGAGTTATTTCAAAAAAACACATTGAATTTATTAATTTGTCTCAATTTCAGTATTATAAATTTTTATAATTTCAATATTTTGAAATACACTTTTTAATATTTCAATATTTATGATATTTCAATGTATTAAGTGGTCTCAAATTGAGCTTCTCAAATATAAGTTGGCCTATTCAAATAATAAAATTAAATAATATTTAAAATAATAAATAAAAGTGATTGAGGTCATAGCAAAACGGCTGTTTCAGTCATTAATTCTTAAAAATAAAAAGGGTAAAAACTAAATAAAATGGGTAAAATTCAATAGTGTCTGTGTTATCGTTCAATTTGAAGGTGTCTTTTGAAACCGCAAGACACATTGAATTTTTGAATAGTGTATTATGGTTTGACAGACACCAATGAAAAAAATAAAATGATATTTATTTTAAATATCTAAGATCCTTATATAAAATATAAATATTTTATCGTTTTATTTTCTTGTTTTAGAAATGTTTTTTATTGAAAAATCAATAAAACTAACTCCAAAATAAAATTTTTGATTTAAAGACACTATGATGACACCAGGCAAATCTTCCAAGACACCTATCGTCGGGAATTTGACCTTATTGCTGCATAATGAAGAACAGTTCTTCCTTCATCATCTTTTTCATTGAAATTTGCACCACGTGAGATTAGGAGTTTTGTTGTTTCTTTACTATCATAATATACTGCAAGATGAAGAGCAGTTTTTCCTTTCTCAGCTTTTTCATTGATATTTGCACCATGAGATATAAGAATTTTGGCTGTTTCTTGACTATTTTTAATTGCTGCATAATGAAGAGCAGTTCTTCCTTCATCATCTTTTTCATTGATATTTGCACCATGAGATATAAGAATTTTGGCTGTTTCTTGACTATTATTAATTGCTGCATAATGAAGAGCAGTTTTTCCTTTCTCAGCTTTTTCATTGATATTTGCACCATGAGATATAAGAAATTTGGCTGTTTCTTGACTATTATTAATTGCTGCATAATGAAGAGCAGTTATTCCTTCCTCAGCTTTTTTCTCGATAGTTTCACTATGTAAGTTATTATTATTATTAGCTTCAAAAACAAAAAGAGCTGTTCTTACATTTATGTTTGCACCATTTGAGAGGAAAATTTCCCACAGGAATGGAATATTAAACATCGTTGAAAAAGCAAAACATTCGTTAATATCATTAGTTTGAACATAATAAACAAAAAATGATTCAAGATTATTATATTTTCCACAACAATATAAATTAATATGTAAATTGTGCTCGTGCATCAAGAATGAAACCAAATTAATGTTATGTGAAATAATAGCATATTCCATGCATTTATCATCTGGTTTTTTATTTTTTAAACATTCACTCATGATCTCTATGCTTCTTCCTAAAAATGAAAATTGAAGACAAGTTTGAGTTATTTCTTTGTCAAATTCTGTTCTTAAAAACTTGAAACAATCAACTGCCCCATGGTAACAGCATAATTCAAGTAACGAATATCCATTTACATCAAATGGATATAAATCACTAACAAGTGTTTGATATTCATCAAAATCATCTCTTACCGTAAATGAGATAAATGTTTCTAAGTCATTATTCATAATTGCTCTGTAAATTGTATTTTTTGTATGAATATCGAGATTTTCTGATTTAATTGTTTCGAAATCATCAGATTTGCCTAATTTAATCCCATATTCTTCATAAAACAGGTAGTCCGAAATTAGTCTAGCATTGTCGACCTTCTTGACATTATATTTATCAGATATAAGTTTGGCAAGAGATAAGTATGACTTTGTATAGCGATTATTATACGGAATGATATTCAAAATATCTACAAGTATTTTTTTGGGAGGATATTTCTTTAAATCAATCAATTCTGTGATCATTTTGTAAATCTTGTCCAATTCTTCTTCGTTTTCCGTTTTCAACTGATACAATGCAATGAATAAATCTATGTAGTGTTTGTAGTCATTTCGCAATTCACTGTAATCAATTAGGTAAATATCTTGCTCAGACATTAGAAAATTTAAAAAATAAAAACTCCATCAGACATGGAAAAAATTTTATGGACCCACTCAGAAAAATTGAGAGGCAAAATGAGATTCATCGTTTTATACTCATCTGATTGATATTATTCAATTATATCCGGTATATTCATATTTTTATATGGCACTTTGGCTCACTATTATTTCAAATTAAGTAAAATTACTGAAATCTCCGATGGAAAATTCTATAAAAAGCTAATAAATAGGCATGCATCCGCAATTTTATGTATTTTCCAATGCGTATAATTGTGGTGAACGAGACTGAGATTTAACTAACAATCGTGTATTGAAAAAGTTTGATATATTAATAATTAAACATATATTATGTTACCACATCCCGTTTATAGATAAAGCTTTATATCTATCTAAGATCAATGAACAGCTTCCAACTAAGTGTACGTGTTGAAGATATAAATTGGAGTTTAAGAAGGCCATGCTTGCTTTTCTGGAATGTTGATCACTAATTCTCTGGTCAAATATGTATTAAGATTAGTATATTTGTAAATGAATTCAATATCTCTAACAAAATTAAAATGGGACTAAAAAGAATACGTTTTAAGTACTAAAAAGTCTATTTATAAACAATATTATAAGAATAAGTATTAGCAAATTCCCGTACAAACAAAAATTTGTAAAAAAAAATTGAAAAATTTGGAAAATAGAATTACAATTCATATTTGACGTCACCAGTAATGTGAATACGGTCATCTGGAGTTGGATTCTTGATCTTTGTTGCCTCTTTATAAAGCTCGGCCACATTATCTACTAATTTTTGTAATTCGTACCATTTCAAAGCAGGATCATCCATTGGACCGAGTCTTTTCTGTATGTCCTGTTTTTCTTTCAGCCATATTTTTGTTTCTGCCATCATTCTTAGGACATTTCGGATATCAGCTCTCATTACGTGTTTCATTCATTTGTTTTGAGGGATATTACGTATACCTTGTTCAATTGATTCAAATACTTGATTCATATAATCAATTGTCGAATTAACTTTTGTAAAATACTGAATTCTTGACATAACAGCTCCAACAGCGTCCAAAAGTAAATTTTTACGCTGTCGTAAAGTATCCAACATGAAACTCTTTTGTTTCAAGAACCATCTGTCAGTTGTATTGACAGCAACAATGATTCTTTTTAATTCTTCCTGGGAACAGACCAAATTGATGTATTCCAACTGTCGTGTCATTGATTTTAGGTCTAATATGATGCCTTCAAGGCTATTCGCTTCTTCAGAAATCATTCTTTGGTCAAATTCGTATTTATCTAAAAGTTTCAACTGTTCAATGAACTTTATCTCCCAAATATCATATACTCTCTTCGAGTTCTGCTTGATTCTGTACAATCCATCCTTAGTTTGCTTGAAAATTGTTGTATTATGCACAGTTCCCCACGCAGCGACGCCGGAAGAGCCTGCAGGGTATCTGGGGCCAACTTCCATTAGATATGTTTGTGTCCCTGTCACGTTTGGAGTTGTTCGTCTTTGTAATGCGTCGTAATACTGGAAATTGTAGAGTTGGTATGGATTGTAATGGATTGTGTTGATGGTCTTGAACTCAGAGCTTTGTACGGCACCGTATAATGCTGCTCCATATGATATTGACTCTTCAGGATTCATTGAAACACTTAATTCTTTTTGTTTGAGGGCTTTCTTGATTACTTCTTGGATACAAAGCACGCGCGATGATCCTCCTATTAATTGGACTCTATCTACATGAGGAACATTCGAAAGAAGTGAATATAATTCTTCAAGAATATTTTTTACAGAATTTTCAAATTCTGATCGAGAAATGTTGTAGTAGAATGTCTCAGAACCATCAACTTGACCGACTGCATTGACATTTGTTGTCAATCTGTGCTTAATTCGGTTTGCTTCTGCTATTAACAGTTGTTTGTCTGTTTTGGTTGGTGGATATGATATCTTACTCTTCATTAGTTTGTATATTGCAATATCTAGTAGTCTTCCACCTATATTTTGCGAATAATTATAAAAAATTTCGCTAATTGTAATATTACGCTTTCCTGAAAACTGGGATACAGTCACTTGTGTATTTAGATCACCAATATCGACAAATGCAACTGTTAATGGCTTTTCTAGTTTGGAAAATTTTTTATCATGAGTAAAAGCGAAATCATAGCCTAAGGCTGTACTCGAATCAATAATTCTTGAAGTATAATTAGCAAGTTTGGCTGCTATTCTAACTGATTTTCTTTCTTGTTGCATCATAAATTTTGGAACAGCGATATAAGCTGTTTTTGCGACCAATGGTGGTTCGAGGGCTCTGGCTGTTGAGTTGATGATGTTAAATGTTCTGTAAAGTAAGTATTCTGGATAAATTCCATTAGTTGTAAATCTAAAATTTGAAGTTGGAACAAATTCTGATTCAATCTTTCGTTGTTTTGCGATGTCTTTCATTTCGTCTGTCAATATTTTGCCTACGAAATCATTATAATATCGAGTTGTATGTTGAGGAAATTTTTTCTCCATTTGTTGATTATCGAAATAATATGCATTGTTTCCGAAGTTGTAAGCATCAATGAGCTTTATAGGACCTTTCTCATTAGGAACCACTGTAAATGTCGATCTGAAATATCGATTTGAGCTGTTATCAAGCAAAATTGACATCTGAGTAGGAGATCTTAATGCAGCTACTCGAATCTTTTCACTTCCAAGGTCCATCCCTAAAACGACAGAAAGTGAGAACGCTAAAAGGCAAAAAATCATTTTTTCAAAACTGGCAAACGATAATTTTTAATTCAATTTTTCAAAAGATGTGGGTGAAATAAAGTTTGTGATTGTTATGTTTATTACAAAAATTTACTAAAATAATTTTGATAAGTGTAAGGCATCTAAATTTTTTCGGGTCGGCGATAAATTTGCCCAGCCAGTCAAGTATTCAATTTTTTTTTTGCTTTTTTTTTAAAGCTTCTTAACTTAAATCATGGAATGTCTCAAAGACAAAAGTAGCATACAGCATGCAAAGCTAAAGAAAGATAATCATAATTAATACCTTAATTTTTAATATTACGCATTTTTAGGTGCAAAATTTAAAAACATTCTAATACAATAGAGCAGTTTCCAAAAGTAGCATACAGCATGTAAAGCTAAAGAAAGATAATCATAATTAATACCTTAATTTTTAATATTACGCATTTTTAGGTGCAAAATTTAAAAACATTCTAATACAATAGAGCAGTTTCCAAAAGTAGCATACAGCATGCAAAGCTAAAGAAATATAATCATAATTAATACCTTAATTTTTAATATTACGCATTTTTAGGTGCAAAATTTAAAAACATTCTAATACAATAGAGCAGTTTCCAAAAGTAGCATACAGCATGTAAAGCTAAAGAAATATAATCATAATTAATACCTTTAAAGTTTAAAATCTTGATTTTTTTAAAATCAAATATTTATAACTTTAATACATACAGCTTAAACCTTATACTTGTTTTCTCTTGTGAGAAAGCAATCTTACAAAGCTAACAATCCTAAAAAATAAAGAATTAAAATTTAATAATTTAATCTAACAAAATTTCTCTCTTTATCCTTTTGCACTCTTTATATGCAACTCAAATCCATCATATAATATTCCTATAATACTCTTGCCTCAAACAATGACGGACAAACTGCTATTTTCATTTAATTACAGACCAAATATATTCAAATTTCTGAATTTTTAATTTTCATTTCAATTTCAAATGGAATTAGAAGAAGAAACTATCTTTACTGTTATGGATCTTTGTAAATGTGGAGTTAAACAAGAAATACAAGCACAGTATGGATATGGTGAACGTGTCAGGAAAGAAAGATCTCAGATTTCATTCCACTGCAAATATCCAAAATGTCCTGCACATTTTAATGTTGCAATCTTGGATCAAAATAAATACAAACTAATCAAAATAGTTGAAGAACATGATCATTCCGCCCCAAATGACAAAAGTCAATATTCGTCTGTCTTTTATCGCAAATATTTAGAACATTACTTCCAAACAGATGACAATCAAAGAGCGATAGCACAGCTAAATGCATTCAAAGATCTTGAAATTCCTCTTACAGGTCCGTCCATTCCAGAGATGTACGCTCAAAAACCACGTGCAATCAAACGATTTGCAGAGAGAATACATGCTCTTCAAACTAGATATTCTCCTGACGATGTTGTGTCATTGCAAATCTTTGTTCAGACAGTACAAGAAGAATCTCCAGATGATCTCATTGCATTTGAAGTCTCAGACAATAATATGTGTTTCTATTACGCGCCTTTTGAAGGCAAAGCTTATGCGCATAGTATCAAGACATTTCATATAGACAGCACCTATAAATTGTTGCGATCAAACATTCCATTGTATGCATTTACTGGCAAAATCAAAGATTTTCACATTTTCCCTTTTTTATATTTCTTTTGTCAACCAGACACTTATCAAAACATTCAAGTTTGCGTGTGCGCCTATCTCAGATGGGTAACAATTGAGCCAGAATACATTAGCATGGACTGTGCTCCACAGATAGCTCAAGCAATAGAAGAAAGCATTCCACAAGCTCAAATACTTTGGTGCGGAGTACATGTTCTTCGTGCAATTCTTCGCAAATCAAATAAGTTTTCTTCTCAAGAAAAATTTGAACAATTCTATAATTTGATGAAGGATTTAGTCTTCAAATTAGATGCAGAACATGAGGAAGAAGCAAATGCTGCCTATGATCAAGTTCTGGAGTTGCTCGACACAGATCCAACAGCATCTCAATACTTTAACAGACAATGGCGTTACAACATATCAAGATGGATTGCTCGTGACAGGCGTGAAGGCGACGCAACTAACAATATTGCCGAAGCTCATTTTAGAACACTCAAACATGACTATTTTCCTGATCGAAAAAATCTCAGAATTGATGATGTTATTATAGAAATTTATACAAAAGTGATACCATCTTTCGTTATCAAACTCAAAATTGATCAAAATCCAGCAGATGACCGTGTCATTAGGATCATGGAAAAAGCAACTAACGCAGAAATTGATGTAAAAAGACAAAGAAAAATCGAGAGTATTTCAATGCTCAATAGATTGCTCAATGCTGTTAGTGATGACTCAATAGATCCCACTAAAATATATCCTACCTTGAAAGTATTATTACAAAGAACTCATTTTATTTAATTTTGATTTTAATTTTAGATTAAATGATTAAATTTTAATTCTTTATTTTTTAGGATTGTTAGCTTTGTAAGATTGCTTTCGCACAAGAGAAAACAAGTATAAGGTTTAAGCTGTATGTATTAAAGTTATAAATATTTGATTTAAAAAAAATCAAGATTTTAAACTTTAAAGGTATTAATTATGATTATTTTTCTTTAGCTTTGCATGCTGTATGCTACTTTTGGAAACTGCTCTATTGTATTAGAATGTTTTTAAATTTTGCACCTAAAAATGCGTAATATTAAAAATTAAGGTATTAATTATGATTATTTTTCTTTAGCTTTACATGCTGTATGCTACTTTTGGAAACTGCTCTATTGTATTAGAATGTTTTTAAATTTTGCACCTAAAAATGCGTAATATTAAAAATTAAGGTATTAATTATGATTATCTTTCTTTAGCTTTGCATGCTGTATGCTACTTTTGTCTTTGAGACATTCCATGATTTAAGTTAAGAAGCTTTAAAAAAAAAGCAAAAAAATGTAATAAAATAAAAAAAAATTTAGTATCGATAATCTGAAATATGTTGTTTACTTAAGCCGCGAGCGAAGCGAGCGGCTTAGTTTCGTAGTTTCGTAAAATCTTTTTTAGAATCTGTTCTTTTCGTCAGCCGCGAGCGAAGCGAGTGGCTTTTTATTTTTTAAAATTTTTTTTCTTTCTTACTTTTTTCCCTTACTTACAAATTTGATAGTAACTTACCAAATCTCTCTATCATATAATAATAAATTAATCCATTTTTTGTTTCAAATCTGACACTTTACATTTCTGACATGTAAACTAGTCACTTTTCACTTCACCTCACTGGGCAAGTTTGTGCCCCCCCTCGTTTAGTTCAGTAATTAATAATAAAAATTGTGAAAATAGTGACTATTTAACTAAAAATATATTAAATGATGTAATAATGAGATATACATATATTTTTACGAATTATAATTAGAAATTATTCTGGTCTGGGAATCCCAACCCAAAATCATTGAAAATTTGAATATATGGGATGGGCTACCCATCCCAAAACTATATTGAATTTTTTGAATTGATAATAAATGTATCTATATCTAAGGTATATTAGAGAATTTTTAAAAATTATGCATTAAAAAATTGAATTTATTCAAAACAAATTGAGAATAAAAATGCTTAAGTAATCACTTCATTATTTCAACAATGATTGATGCAGTACTGACGTACTATAAAGACATTGAGGTCGGTACTAAGCATCAGTATCTTAGATATAAAAAACCAGGCGACAAGTACGGAAAATATTATGTTAAATGCAATGAACTAGTAAAGCGTCCTGACGGAACTATATGCCACTGTGCAATGGAAGAAATGCGTGAGGATCATTTCAAAAAATGGATCCAAAACAAACGGCACATATGCACACCAGGAGAAGTAGCATCACAACAAACAATCGATCAATACTATCAAAACGTCCCAGCAACAGGGCTTACACCTATATCGTTAGGGGATATCTATGAACAGCTTGCTACATTTACTGGAAGATTTAACTTGGCTCTGAATACCTTCTCAAGCCCAGAGTTTACAAAGCTAGTTAAAACCATTATAATGTATACTGCAGACTCGATGATATTGAAGTTCCCACAGTTACACAATGTTAACATCAATGTTGATAAACTAGCTTCTCAAATATACCAGCCTATTTCAACTGACAAACTAAGGCAAACAATGATACAAATTGCAAATTCAATCCATGTTGCAAAAGTTGATGAGTTTGCTAAGCTTGCCTGTACCTGTGTTGCCATTGATGAGGGGAAGACTCAGCAGTTTCACAATCTGGACTTCTCCCTCACAAATCCTCTGCAAAGCAAGCGGCCCTATCCTGTTGAGTCAATCCAAATGAATGGTGGAACATCTGAAGATTATATCCACTCGCTTACTCAAGGATTTAACAGAATCTTCATTAGAGATGTTAAGATCAGCAGTGTAGTTTGCGATGGCAATAAAGCGCAATTGAAATGTTTTCAGAAAGGATGGAATCAATCGTTCTACAACTCAAATGACCCAAGGTTATTCAAAATCTTGTTTATCCCGTGTTTATGCCACAGGATTCATAATTGTTATCAATATATGACAACAAAAGACGTAGCATTAGGAGCAATTGTGAAACATATCCACGAAATATCAGCTCTTTGTAGAATCCATGTTGAAGACATCGGAGCTCTCTGTCCAAAGCATGTATCCACCAGGTGGATCTATGATTATAATATTTGTATGTTTATTATCAAGTATCAAGACAAAATTTCAAGATATACGCGTATTGATATTGAAAACATCAAGTTCTTAAGAGACTGCTTGGCAATTCTCAAGAAGCTTATTTCCACGTTCGAATCAGATAAAACCAAGATATCTGATTGCTACGTATGGCTTTGCAAGGGTATTGAAGCACTCCAATACCTTTCCAGCAGCAACAACAATCCTTTTGCTGGAATCCTTTCAAGATCGTTGTTGAACTATACCCTTGGATCGGACTTTGGAGGTCTTTGGTGCTTAGCCTTCGCTTTTACACCGAAAGGTAGGTATTATTTCAACCAAAAATTCGTCCACGGAGCGCAGATCAACGAATCTCCGGCAATTAATTCATTTGATATTACAAACGTAACTTTCGTTAATCCAGTAGAAGACATTCAATCTATCTATATGGACTCTATCTTTGAAGAAGGTTCGACTGAAGTTTCTCTTGATATGGTTGAGGAGGGATCAATTCGTCAGGTAACTGCTACAATTGACCCTCCTATGCTTGATCTCGCAGATGTAACATCTAGTTCAAATCAGCCGGTTAACCATTTTGTTGCAGCTAGGCAGTATCTCAAAAGTATTTTGGAACAATTTCGTATTCCGGGTCAAACAATAACAGATATTATTACACTATTTAACACGTATATTAATAGTGATAATGATATCTTCTCTGATGATATGATTCAAGAACGTCAAGAATACGGTTGGGAAGAAATCTCTCATAGAGATGGCAATGTATCAATCTTTGCAGATATCGCCCTTCGTGTTATCTCCGCTTCACCTTCAGAAGCAACATATGAGAGAACAATAAAAGACCAAAGATTGATACTAAATTTGAAAAGATTACGTTCTCACAAAATTTTATTAGATAGCCGAGAAATTTTAATGGCTACAAAATAAATATCTATATTTATTATTAAAAATTGTTTTATATTTAAAAAAAAAAAAAAAAAAAAAAAAAAAAGGTAGTGGGGCTTCCAGGCACTTCGTGCCCTCTAGCCCCCCGTCACTTTTCTGTCACTTTTCAGGAAAAAACATTTTTATTATATATATAAAATGAATTTTACAAAACCACCGTTACCCTTCTTTGGAAATAAGAGTAGATGTAAAGATATTCTATTGAGAGAACTTAAGAAACTACCGAATGGTCTAACATTTGTAGACTTGTTCGGTGGAAGTTTCTATATATCTCATTTGTGCCATACAATATTTCCTGACTCAAAGATTATATGCAATGACTTCGACAACTATATGAACCGTCTCAAACATATACCAGACACAAACAAAATATTGAAAGAGTTAAAAGAAAAGATACCTATAGGTAAGATGGAACGTATACCATTAGATAAGAAAAATACTGTCAGAGAGGTTTTGAAAAGGCAGAGTATATTGACTGGGATAGTATATCTGCTAGACTATTATATAGTGGTGCTATAAGAGTTCATGACATTGAAACACTTATGTCAAAAGTTTTATATCTTAACTATACAAATGTTTTCAAAGAGAACATAGAAAAATATATTGAGGGTATAGAGTTTGTGAGATGTCATTGGACAGAGTTGTATGAAAAATATAAAGACAAGGAAAATGTTTTCTTTATAGTGGACCCGCCGTTCTATAACACATGGGATTTTCAATACCAAGTAGACTGGACTTTGAGAGACTCTTTAGAAACTTTAGACGTTTTACATAACCATCCATGCTTTTACTTTACATCCGATAAAAGTGGTTTGGAAAGTGTCATGAGATGGTTAGAGGACATACATGACTATGAGTTTAGATACGATAAGATAGAATATGAGAGAGGTCCTATAAACTGGAGAAAGTGTCATAACAAAGAAATTTTACTAGTAAGTAAATGTGGTTTGAAATAGGACTACTTGTTTTAGGTTTTTTCCATTGTGTCATTTACTTATTTGACGTGGCAGAAAGATATAGAGAATATGAAGATGAACCAATGCCTGCAAATGTTCAGCATATGTACTCGTAAGAGATATTTTTATCTAATATTAAATGGACGCACAGAACTTAGCGAATGCACAGCAACCTGGACAACCAAACCCAGAGAATATTCCAAATGAAGTTAGAATACAAACTGCAATGGCAAACTATGGTCAAGTGCCAACAGATGTACAAATGCAAACTGCCATGTCAAATGACGCTGCGTTAGGCTTACCACCATGGTATGCAAATATGAGATGGAAAGAGTTTTATACAAACCCCGAAGTGGGATATAAACAACTCTATGCAGATGACGCGAACACAGGAGTTGACCCAGAGTATGTTTTCTACCAGAGGAGAAATAGAATGTATGAGCTCCAGTTAAAGAATGCTATGGAACTCAGAAGGAAACGTAAGAGACTAGGTGGACATTAGATTTTTACATATAGTAAAATGGGTTTCTTCAGTAAGATAGGAAAAAATGTTGGAAGAGGTATATGGAATGGAATAAAAACCGTAGGAAGAGGAATTTGGAACGGTGTGTCAAAAATATTGGTAAAAGGGTAGGTCAGTTTGTTGGTATTATACCTAAAGACCCTGAACCAGAAGAACAAGCTCCTGTTATACAACAGCCTGAACCTGCACCACAGTCTAGTTGGCAACAAATCCAACACCTCAACCGTATTAAAAAATTATATTTTTACCGTTCGATAGTAGTTGTATATGAAACTAAGTTCTAAGTAAAACGCGTGGTATAATGGAATTATTCTCTTTCTTCCATCTGTAGTAAACCATACTTGAAAGTCTGAAATACTTCCACTCGGTGGTTCATATAGCTTTGTAGGTTTTTCGTAAAAGTCATTTGCCAAGCATAAAAAAGAGTTTTGGGCGCCAGAAAATGAAGCATGAACTATAATAGCATCTGAGTCGAAAACATTTTCATATGTTCCATTAGGGTTTTCGACTTCATAAAAGTTCGGGTGTACTGGATATTCTGCAGGCTGATTTAACATCCTCAAAATCTATACCATGCCAAGTTGTTATATTTTGTAGAAATATAAACGTCTTCTCCAAGGTCTTCTATTCTATTGATTTTAACAGTTGCATTTTTCCTGTCATATATAATATCGAGATGGTACTCTCCTTCGTCAATGTTGTACTGTTTTGCATATTCGAGATAGATATCGTTTATTTTTTCTTGAAAAGCTTGAAGAGTTGTTTCTAAGTTTACAAGCAAATTCACTTGTAAAAGTTTTCCCTGTTCAAATTTCTCATACGTACGTTTCTTTGTTATAGTATCGAATTTCAAAAGCGACCGTAAATGGGAAACCATGTATGGCTTCTGAAATGAACTTCATTCTACGAAAGCCAACAGCTTTTGTGACGGATGGGTCTCTTAACCATCTTAACGGGTAGTCAAAACGATAGCCTTCATGCTTTACGGTCTCTGTCTCAAACTTTTGACCGACATTCGTAAAAAGTTCATCTAATGGTTTAGTTGTAGCAACTCTTGAATTTTCTTTTTCTATTGAAAGCATATTTTATCTAGAATAAAAATGTCGAAAGAAACAGCGTCTATGAGAGAAATAAAACACAACCGACAACTCATTTTGCAAGCTCTAAATAAGAACACAACAAACTTTTCAAACTATTCTAAGATATCTGAGTCATTGAAAGAAGGAAACTTAAAACTGACAAAACCCAATGACAGACGAGTTTCTATTTCAAGACAGTAAGAACCATACTGTCTGTATAAATCCAACAAAAGGAACTTTAAACGAGAAGCCTATAAAAGAACTTCTTTTGAAAGCAGATGTTGACAACAAAGCTGACAAAGAGTATGTCATTGAAAAAGTTCAAGAAGAACATGACAGAGCAGATGCAACATATGCAACGAAAGAACATACTCATCCTGAACTAGCAGATAAAACATATGTTGACAATAAAATGTCAAGTGAAGTGACAAGAGCTGACAAAGAATATTCTAAAAAGACTCATACACATACCATTGCAAATATTACAAACTTACAAGAAACCTTAAACAGGAAAAGTGACGTTGGACATACACATACCATTGGCAATATTACAAACTTACAAGAAACCTTAAACAGGAAAAGTGACGTTGGACATACACATACATCTTCTGAAATAACAGACTTAAACGTTAGCCTTGAAAAGAAAGCAGATAAAACATATGTCAATGAAATATACCAAAGTTTAGTTGGAACAAAAAATATTGAAACTATGGTTGGTGACTTTTCTGTCTATGAAGAAAACAAATATTTTAGATGGGAGTTTGTACAGTCCTTAGAAAATGGTACACGGTATAAACTCATTCCGAAAAATAACAATGAAATGTATGTAAGCTATAAAAAGAGTGATGGTACACAAGTTAAAGTTCCATTAGACAACAACTGCTACTTAAACTTCTATGGAGACGAACAAAAGAAATATTTAAGAGTTTATGAAATGACAGATATGACATTGCCTGACCCAGCTCCAGCACCATACTATTATGACTATGGAGATGACGTTAGAACACCACATGTAGATGAACAAAAGCTAACATTATATTTAGATTTTTATAGATATAAAAGATATAATGCAATAGAAAAAACGAGAATAGTATACTATTATGAAGATGACAGAAATAAATATTATAGTCAAGACTTTACCTACCCTGAAAACATAAGATTATATTATAAAAAATATTCTAACACAAACCAGAAGAAACCTGAAATAGTTGCACTATATTTTAAGTTCAAAAGAGACAATCCTATAATATCTCATATGTTTGATTTAATGAACCCAGTAGGTTCTATTTATACATCTATGGAAGCAAGAGGTCCTCAAGTAACGTTTGGTGTTGGTGCATGGGAACAAATAGTCGACAGGTTTTTGTATTGTGCAAACTCTTCAAAGGAAACAGGTGGAAGTAAAACGATTTCAGGTGAAAACTTACCTGCACACAGTCACTACATAGATTTAAGTACATCTCAAGCAGGTTGGCATAAGCATAGATATTGGGATTGGTCAGGAATGACAAAAGGTAAAGGATATGATGTTAAAGACGACGTTAAGTTTGCTATAAATTGTTACTGGGATGACACTCAGGGAGAAGGAAACCATACACATTTCGTTTCAGGATATACACAAACAACGGGACAGAGTAAAGACTACATGCCACCTTACATGACAGTTTACGCATGGTATAGAATTGCTTAGTCGTCATTTTCAACTTCTTTAGCATATTCGTCAGGAGTTGTCTTATATTTGTTAGGAACTGTCTTTGAAAGTATACCACCTTGAACCTTAACAAGTTTGAAACGAGGTCTGACAATAGTAGTTTTATCTTCTGCTTGCAGTCTGTACATTTTGCCATGTTTGCCTAAAACTTCATAATATTCTCTTGTATACTTTCTTCTATTTTACGAACACGAACGTGAGTACCTGTCGAGTTCCCATTGTTGTCATAGTCAATAGTATTTTCATATGGGTCGCGTTTAGGTATTTCTATTTTTACTTTGTCACCTTTCTGAAGTTTGAAGCCTGGCATTCTTTCTTGTTTGTCTCTTTTGACTAAACTATTAAATATATAGTCTTTCTCTAAGTCGGGGTTGTTTTTCATTTCTTCGGGGGAGTGGTTTCCCAAACCTTTTTGTTTACGGTTATTGTAAATATTTAAAACTTGTCTCATCTTTGCCATGGAGAAGTGTCTGTACTTGTCGTCATATGACATTTCATCTACCTCACCACCTTGTGGTTGATTTAAGTCTCTTAAGATTTTTATACAACTGTCAATGACACCAAGAGCAGAATGGTTTTGGTCGACAATGAAATATTGGTTTACATTTTTGAACGCAGATAGTTTTTAATATCGTCTGATTTGAAAGAACGTTCACAGTCAGATGTCAGTTTTGTTGGATGGTATTTGTCAACGAATATTGTCAAAGCAGTTTTCACATCTAAAATATTTTTGGACTGTAATGGTATGGCTTCACAGTATCTTGTGTTTTGACCGACAAATATTAGCCAGTATGGTGGTCCATCTTCTCTATACCTCGGAATGTTTTCCAAGATATCCATAAACCAAGCATTTGGTGTTGAACTAAAGATTTTTACCATGAGTGCTTTCTTTGTTGCCTTAGAAACATACGGGTCCTTGTTTGAATTCGTCATTTTTACCCTGTAAGAAATGGGTTTATTTGGCGCATTAGCAGGAGTTGCATCCAGATTTTTGCCCGCAGTGGGAACAATAGCCAGAGGTGCATTTGGAATTGGAAGGAAGATTTTGAGTACATTAGGTATACTGAAAGAGAAAGCACAACCTATTATACAAACTGTACAGAAAGGTTGGGAGGTAGCACGAGATGCAGCAAATCTTATTCCAAATCCTGAAACAAGAGGAAAAGTTCAAGGATGGATGGACAATGTAGGAAGACAAGCAGGAAACTACTATAACAAAGCAAATGACTACTATAACCAAGCAGGGCACTATATGGACCAAGGTGAAAGATTCTTTAACAGAGGATATAACCATGCACAACAATGGGTAAACAACAACCAACCGCAACCACCTCAAACGTGGGGAATGTAAATTTTTTTACTGAGATGAAATGAACAATATAGCTTTGAGACAAATGGGCTCAAGATGGATTTGTCGACTTCCAGCAGTTACACAACCACGTGTTTGTCAAGTTCTTCCTATACCTCAGGAAGTTTTAGACCGACTTAAAAAACCTAAACAACCAGTTGAAAACAAACAAACTAAAATTTTTTACTGAGATGAAATGACCGAAGAAGTGGAAACGGTAGATTTGACACCACAAACAAAAAGTTCAGAACCATTGTCAAAACCTGTCAAAGAACTTACAGATGAAGAGAAAAATTCAATAATAGAAAGTGCCAGGTCTGGAAATACAAACCCTAACTATAAAGTCACTTTTCATAGAAATGGAACGGCTAGTATCTCAAAAAAGAAACAGACTCTCACAAATAAAATATTGAAGTCTGAAGGAGCTTTCGAGACAACAGATGGAAGGTATTCTTCACTGACCAACAGTTCATTATAGAACATCTCATTGACTTAGAGTCGAAATATTCTAAACTTTACAACAAACACAAAAAGTTGAAAGGAAAACAAAAACAAATGGCATATGATATTTATGAAGATGTTGACGACACAACCATACCTGCAAGTGAAGTAAAGTCAGGTGAACCAAAAAGTGACGAAAAACCGATAGAAGAAGGTGAGCCAAAAACTGAAGATAAACCAAAACCAAAGGTTAGTTTCAATACTAAAAGTCAACCTTCATTAGCTGGTATGGGTTGGCGTCAAAGACTTTTGGTAGCTGGTGGTTATGTTAAGTAAAAGGAAAACAGTATTTTTTCAAAAATATATATTTTTATTTTATTTGAAATGTACGCTGAGTTTGTTGGAGAAGACCGTTGGGAAACTTGTTTGTTAGATGAGAAATATGAAATTCACTGTTGTGAGTCATTTGAAGTCAGAAAAAAAGAGACAAAAAGAGTTTTAAGCGAATGGGAGCAAAATAACGGATATGCTAGGATGAAGATGAGTGGAAAAAACTATTTTAAACATATTGTCATTGCAACTCATTTTATACCGAATCCTAACAATTTACCTTTTGTAGACCATATAAACCATATAAGAAACGACAATAGACTTGAAAACTTACGTTGGGTCACTCGTTCTGAAAACAATAAGAACAAAAGCAAATTTGCAGATATTGTATTCGAATTTGTCGACGAACTAGAAGATGAAGCAATTGAAATTACAGACTATGGCGAGCATACGTTTGAGTTTTACTACTATAGCGAAGAACAAGACTCTTTCTACTTTTATACCGGCGTAAACTATAGGAAATTACAAGTATGTTTTACTAAGGCAGGCTATGCTTATGTAAACACTAGAGATACAGATGGAAAACGCGTTCAAATACGTCTTAACAAATTCAAGAAGCTATATGGCATACCATTTTAAAACAGTATATTTTTACATATATTAAATGTTTCAGGTTGAAAAACAAAGAACAAAAGTAGCAGATACAAAACCGTTAGACTATATCTTTACAAACGCCGGTAGGACTATATCAGATGAAGAAATTTCATCCCGTACTTACAGGTTTGACTTTCCAATTCGTTGGCTTCAAAGTCCTTCAGATGCAAAGGCAATAGGATTTAGAAGAGTTTTGTTTTCAAAAAGAACTAACGCTTTTATGTTCGCAGTATATTTTCATGGGCAGTATGAAGATTCTGATGGTCTAATAGACAAATTTGACGAAATGAGAATCTTTACAGTTCGTTCAGACGAAAACCTTGAGAAGACTCTAAATGACTTTCAAACTCAAATGAACAAATATTATTGGGAATTGCAAGAAAAATACGACTCTTTACTAAATGGAACATACTATCTAAAACTAGAATATGACAAGATGAACTCAACCGTTTCATTTCAAAGGATTGAAAATAACCCTCGAAGAAGTACACAGTTTTTATTTTGGGAAGTAGACAAACGTTCTTGGGCACAATTTCTTCGGTTACTAAACCAGAACGAACCATTGCCACCTGACGGTCCGTTTAAATTTATACGCCCACCAACAGATTTGACAGTTTATAGAAACGTGTTTGACCCTCAAAATGTTATGTGTCATGCAAGTTTCAGTTCAAGCAACAACAGTTTTCTTTGTATCGGTAAGGACTTTTATGACTTTGCTTCTAAATTCTACGAACCACCTAGTAACAGTTTCTCTGACTTTCAAGTCTGGTTCACAACAAACGGTGTGCAGCATATAATACCATTGTACTATGACTTTTATCTCGAATTGTCTTTCATATACAACTACGGAAAAGTGCTGAAAAAGTATTGAAAAATGAGATGTTTAGGTTAGATGGTTTTAGGTGTCACTACGTCACCAGGTCCCTCGGTCCCTCGGTCATTTTAACTTCTCTGAAAAAGTGTGACAACATGACATTTAGACAACAACACAGGAGATAGATTTCATCGTATATGTTTTGTGCTGAAAAAGTATTGAAAAATATATTTTAGGGTAGAAGGTTAGATATAACCTCTTTTCTAACCTCTTTTCTACCCTCTTGAATTTTCATGAATTTTATACAGAAAATGCTTGTTTTGAGGTCGAGCCACTTTTGGCTCCACCGTATTCTTTCAACCAAAACTCATGAATTCGGCAAAAATATATTTTAGGGTAGAAGGTTAGATATAACCTCTTTTCTAACCTCTTTTCTACCCTCTTGAATTTGTCATGAGTTTTCCCGAAATAAAAAATAAAGTTGGTTTTTTTAAAAAAATATTTTTTTATTTTTATTGTAAGAACATGTTAGCAACAACAGCACCAAACTCGTTAGTCATGAACCCAACTTCAATGTTAGTAGAGATGAAAAGCTTCATTCCTTCTTCATATACTTTCGAAACAGAAATCCAGAAGATAAAGCAAGAACTTTTAACAAGTAATTTAGACTGTTAGTGCGAAAGATGAAACAAATGAACAGTATCTTTATGAAATGCAGGATATTATTGACCATTTACCCAAATTGCCTGAAATCCAACAACAAAAACTCACTATTCCAGAATTCGATGAAATAGAAGTCAAAGCAACTGACTCAGTAGAAATAAAGAAGTTCATACGTAAGGTTAACTATGAGTTTCTTGGATTTCATTGCAACCACAAAGTCATGGACAAAGATTGCGACATGGTATATAAGAACATCTCTGACATATACAAATCTGGGGAGTTTAAGACCTACGACAACTTTGTTTCGTTAGTTGCAAAATGTGTATGGCAGATAAGAGATAAAGATAGAAGAGGTAAGATATGGAATGAACAAATAAGACCCGCAACTTTTGAGTTAAAGAAAACCATTGACGCCTTAGTCATACTAGCAGGTAAGATTTCAGAATATAACGCAAAAATGAACCCACAATGTTCTAAATGTAAAGCAGCAATGAGGAAATATAACTACTCCGTCAAAGAGATAGAACGTATGAGAAACGACTATGCTGACTTAAAGAAAGAAATGTCAAACAATGAGTTTGAAACAGTTGGAAAGATAGACAATGACACCAAAGTGGTTAGAATAGGTGATTTAAACGTAAGATACTCAAAGAAATACAACAAATATTCTTTGTCAGACATTTTATTCTCCATCTGGAAAGAAAGCAAAGACTGGGTTAGAATTGCTTCTACTCAGAAAATTTTGACAAGAAATCCTGAGCTTATGATATCGGTAAGATTCTATGGAACTACAGCATATCTTATAGACAAAAGTCTTATACCAATAGTTTTGTTATGGATTGACCCAGTTGTTGGATATAACTTCATAACATATGGTTTATTCGACTCAGAACGTTGCAGTGGAAGGCTTACTTTACATCGTTCAGAAACCGAAGGACTTCAACACAAAAAGATATAAGATAGGAAGGACATATAATATAACTCTAAGATATGACAGTACAGTCAATAGAGTCAAGGTTGTGTTAGTTAACGATATGAGAGCTGCTGAAACAGAACTACTTGAAAAGTTTGAGAAAATGTATGGTGCTCCCATAAAAGGTAAAGAAACGTTTGAAGTAGATGAGATAGATAAAGCTATAAAATTATTTGACGAAGTTGCTGAAAAATACATGTAAAAATAACGTTTACCATGTAAAACGCTTATAAAATAACTGGGGTAGAAAAGAGGGTAGAAGACAGGTTAGATCTAACCATCTACCCTAAAATATATTTTTATTGAATTCAGCACAAAAATCTGAGTAAAATGGCATAAGATTGCTACCCTCGAAAAACCGAGGATAGAGATTCCGTACGAAAATCGCAAGAATTTGGCTCCTGGTTTGAGAGGATATTATGTACATAGACTTCTCGTAAATAATGTGGCACAATGGGCTTCAGCTCGCTATTCATGGTATGTTTGTAAACTTCTTGACGAAATTCATAGACAAGAACGTGAAGAGATGGAAAACAAGCTTGAAGCAAAAGACAAAAACATACAGAAAAGAATACCACGTTCGGTACCAAAAGGAAAGGAAAAGAACTATAAGTATATGATTTACACTGAAGAGATGGAAAATGAAGAAGACAGAGATATGGTTATGTTGCATTTAGTCAGAAGAAACAACAAAAGCTTTTACGACCTTGCTAAGATTTACAAATCTGACAGAAATTGGTTCTATCGCGAAAACTTACCGATTTCAATGACACCAAATGAAGATGTTAACAAGATAGTTCAAGATACGTTACCTCAAACACACTATGATATGAAAGGTTGTACAATACTTACCTTCAAAGAAGATTTGCCGCTACTGAAGGAAAAAATAACAGAGTATTTTGACAACTTCAAACAAGCAGAGTAAATGAACCATTTATTTTTCAAGCTTGACTTTTACATTCTGCCTGAGGAAGTCTTTAACAAGCTCGTTAATTTCAATTAGATAAATTGCTTCGTCTAAGGGGTCAAGCTCCATACTGAGTCAGTACAATATTGTACTTTTTCAAGACAATGTTGTATAAATTCAGTACAATATTGTACTTTTTCAAGACAATGTTGTATAAATTCAGTACAATATTGTACTTTTTCAGAACAATGTTGTATAAATTCAGTACAATGTCTCTCAAATTTGAGTACAGCTGTACTTTTTCAGAACAAGTCTTGAACTTTTTCAGAACAATGTTGTACTTTTTCAGAACAATGTTGTACTTTTTCAAGACAATGTTGTACTTTTTCAAGACAATATTGTACTTTTTCAAGACAATATTGTACTTTTTCAAGACAATGTTGTATAAATTCAGTACAATATTGTACTTTTTCAAGACAATGTTGTATAAATTCAGTACATATTGTACTTTTTCAGAACAATGTTGTATAAATTCAGTACAATGTCTCTCAAATTTGAGTACAGCTGTACTTTTTCAGAACAAGTCTTGAACTTTTTCAGAACAATGTTGTACTTTTTCAGAACAATGTTGTACTTTTTCAAGACAATGTTGTATAAATTCAGTACAATATTGTACTTTTTCAGAACAATGTTGTATAAATTCAGTACAATGTCTCTCAAATTTGAGTACAGCTGTACTTTTTCAGAACAAGTCTTGAACTTTTTCAGAACAATGTTGTACTTTTTCAGAACAATGTTGTACTTTTTCAGAACAATGTTGTACTTTTTCAAGACAATATTGTACTGAATAAGTACAATATTATATTGTTTCAGAACAAAGACGGTTAAGACACAAACGAATGTCCGACGTTCCTCTTCCTGAATGTCTTCCAAAGCCAGAAGAACCGACAGCCCCAGCACCACAACAGACTAAGACTCAAACTCTTTATTTTCAAGCTTGACTTTTTACAATTTGAACTTTGTTCGCGTAGATGTGAATTCTGAAAGAAGTATGAGGGTCTTGTATGACTTTGTACTTCTCCCATAGTTCATGTCTGTCAAACTTACCTGCCATGGACTCTTTCATAAGTTCCATGAAATCGTCTTCGGACAATCCAGGGAAAAGTATGATATCAGTAAGTATTCTTTTAACATCCTTACTTAAACTCTTTGCTGTCTGTACACAAATGACAACTGAAATGTTAAAGTGTCTGAGCTTCTGAGAATTCGACACATGTCTTGTTCTCTGTTCTTTAACAAAGGATGAGAAGCAAAGTCATCTAAGATAAGAAGACATCTATGAGGGTAAGTCTTCCAATCGTAAGATTGCAATTTCTTCGAAATGTATTCTATCTCTTTCTGTTTGTTTCTGAAGTGTTTCTTCTCTATATTCTCTGCATTTCCTCATTTGGGTCTTTAAACTTAGAATTTATATACTCATTTATAGCATTGTACTTCAAAACTCTTCTTTGGTACTTCTTTATCCAATCTAACAACTCAGAGTCTTTTATACATACTAACTTAGACTTCTTTATAATATCTTTGAACGAATTGACGGTTTGGTCAAATTGACCCGAAGTACTACAAATGACAACTAACTCATAGAATGGGTTCTTCTCATCTAGTTCTTGTTGTTGTGCAGCCATTTTAAGATAAGTGAAAGTCTTACCCGACCCAGGTGGTGCAATTAGACCTGTTATACCATTCTGAGCAAATAAGAACTTGTCATGTATAGGTTTTATCTGAGCATTTTCTAACTTCCTCTTGTTCTTGTTTAAAACATTCTCAAATTTCTTGTCAATGTCAGCAAACTTTTTTTCTAACATATTTTTAGAAAAATTAAAATTTTTATCTTTTAGAAAATGTCTAGCGATTTCGCTATCTATATTCGAGACAAGCTTTTTGACAGCAAAACATCTGTCGACCATAAAATCTTACATAGTGTAAACAAGAAAGGTGAATTTGTTCTAAAGTTCTGTTTCTGGGAATATGACAAGAACCATAAAACATTACAAAGAGCAGTCTTAAAATTTGTCAATGACAGACTTGTTGACAGAGATGACGCCGATTGGAAAGATGAAGTCCAACAAAAGTTCTTAGAATGCAAAGAAGACACATGCGCTGTTCTTGAAGATGAAATAGAAAACAGAATAGAAGAGCTATTAAAGGACAAAGAACTTTTACATAAATATGGTTCTGAGAAATTTGACATAACTCCACCAGAAAAGAAGAAGAAGAGAGAAAAGAAAGAAAAGAAAGTAGAAGAAGAGAAGAAAGAACCTGAACCAGAGCCAGAGAAGAAGAAATTTGACATGTAAAATAAAATTTTATTTTTAGAACATTTCTGGGTCAATGTCAATGTTCTCTTCCTCTTTAGGGGCAAACACTGGCTTAGACTCTAAAATCTTTTTACCTAATTTACCTTGAACTTCAACTATCTTAGACTCATAATATTCATAGTCGTCTGCTTTCTTTGGTTCATAAGGTATAACAAGTTTGTATGCTTTGCCTTCTTTAAGGTTTGAAAACCTTCTGTCAAAATTTTCCTTGACTGTTAACAAACCTTCTATGTCTAAGTCTTCAAATTTCGCACCATTTTTAGTCACAATAGCAAACTTAACGGGTTCGATGTTCCAAACTTTGTCAAATGTAGACTTTTCAAAATGGTAGAAGTAAACATTCAAATATATGAATGGGTCTAGTTCTTCTTTGACTTCTGTCATGTACTTGTTGACTGAAATATATTTCGTCATCTTTTCTATCGGATAAAAAAATATTTTTTTTAAATTTACTCAGAAAAATTTTTCTTTGTATATACGCCGTTCTGAACATCTAAAAGATTTTTGACATTTGCCAAGAATGTTCGTTTAGAAGCTGCCATATAACCATATTCTTGACAATACTGTTTATACGAGTCGTACAAAGACCTTTCATCTAAACACTCAAAGTTAGTCTCATCTATAAACAGTTCATATACACTCTTGTTTGCTTCTAACAATGTTTGTCTTTCTTCGGTATGTGGAATTTGTCTTGGATTGAACTTAGAAATATCTAATGTCATGAAATATGAGAACAAGTGGTTGTAAAAGTTAGGTGTCAAAGTTTCTGCTAAGTCGTCAAAATATTCTGTATCTTGCATATGAGAATCTGACGTTCTGACAACTACATATCTTCTGTCAGAACTTTCTAACTTCATCGGAACAGCGTTGTTTGAAACCATGACGAAGTTTGCAACATTTTCACAAACTCTTTGGTCTTTATATTTCTTTCAACAACTCCAACTTTGTCTGTTATAAGACTCTTCAAAGCATCTGAGTTCAAAACTTTTGTTGTATCTATACTTTGAAGTTCGTTACATACTATAAGTTTCATATTCTCTATTGAAGAGTTAAATTTACCGCAGATTTTCTAAGTTTGTCATATTAGGGTTCGAATAGCCCTCTAACAGTTTGCACAAAATATCTGTAAAGAAAGTGTTCTTACCAGTTCCTTGTTTTCCAATTATGATGAGAGCAGTTTCATTTTTAGCACTTGGATGTTGTAAGATGTTTGCAAACCAACATAAGATATACTCATAGACTCTTTCGTTTCCATTGCATATAATTTCTTTGACATGGTCTAACCAAGCTTCTATAACATTTTCTTTCCATTCTACTTGTTCGTATTTATATCCAGTGAAGATAGAATAGAAGTTTGGAGATGGTGTATAGAACTTTATACCTCGAACTGAAAAATCTTCTAACTTTGACAATAAGATATCCCAAGCATCTAACATCTTCATGCCAACTTGTACGACTTTTATTTTCTTAAGTTTTTGTCTACATTCTTGTTCTGAAACTATTGTCGCTCTTGGTTTGTTAAAGACAACATCCCATTCTTTCATGACATAACATTCTGGGGCAGAGTCAACATAAATGACTAAACGTTTCAAATTCTCGACTGCTTTGTTATAGTCTCTAAATGGACACATATTTCTGAAGGCTTGGAAGTCATAAAAATCTGAAACGTCTATTCTGTACATTTTTATAAATAAAAAAAAAAATTTTTTTATTCTTGACTTTGTTGTTGCATTTGTTCCATTTGTTGCATTTGTTGTTCTTGAGCTATTTGTTGTTGAAGTTGTTCTTGTAGTACAATACTTTCACCAGTTGCATCTTCCAATTCGAAACTTTCTGCCGTCATTGACAAATACATAGGACATAAAAGTTTTACAGGAACAAAGTTTGCGTCGACTAAGGTTAAGTTTATGTTTGCTAAAGTGTTTGAGTTTACTAAAGCTGAAAACTCTGCATTCGAATGAACAATAGGCAAACCAGCAGAGAAAGTGTTGTTTATACGCATGAGTATTTTTTGGTCATAGTAGTTTCTGTCGACATTCGAATAGCACTTTGAACCTAAGTTTGAAACAATATATAAAATAGGTGTACTTAAAGTCAATGGAACAGACATTCCTTGTATGACACCTTTTCCTGTTATAGGAAACTGTTGGTAGTAAAAACCAGATATAAGTTTTGTATTATAGCTCATATCGTTTATAGTAAACTCAGTCGGACATCCAAACATAATGAAACCTGCTCTAGTTGCAGCACATGTTACATCCGTCCTTAAAGTATTAAATAAGTCAACAAAACCTGTTGGTGGTATATCTGAGTAAGTATCTTCAAAGAAGTATTTTTACCATTCACAACAACAAAGTCTTCTGGTGTCAAAAGAGCAAAACAGGCTTTAGTCGTCATTGTGTTTAAAGTTAGTTTACAATACCGTCCTTGAGGACTTTGTAAGTTTGTTGTTATAGAATTATATGACTCAGGTTTTTAGTCGTAATAGTATAAACCACTATGTCTTCTGCCATTTACTTAGCAAACAAACTTTAATGAAATGTTGTGGTCGTCAAATATTTTTATGACGTCTGGGAAACTATATTTTAAGTTCAACGTTTCACCTCCTTTCATAACGTATATCTTGTCAATGACATTATATGAAACACCACAGCAAGCAATGTCAGGCTCTATTTCTTTGATGTTTATATCGTCTGCCTCTGTCAAAAGTTTCAATAGTTCTTTCAAAACTTCATGAGGTGCAATGACATATGAGTTCACTTTTACAGGGTTGTGCTCAACCAAGTTTAACATTATACCCAAAGCCTGACAAATCTTCTCCTGAGTTTTAAGTTTGTCTTTAAGTTGTTGGTAGTCGTTTCGAATATCTGCAACAGAACTTAAGTCTCTGCTAACTTCAGGATATGTTGGTTGTTCTTTTACAGGAACTATTGTTATACCATTTTCGTCTTCGTATGGTTTCCCCACTTCAACATCTCTTTCTTTGACATTGACAACAACACTTTGACTGTTTGTTTGAGTTGGTGAATTTAACTTCACATCTGCCACCGCCATTAAACCTTTTGAAACACTTACGCTTCTATTTTTCGGAAATGACATTTTACTTAGAATAAAAAGATGGACGTATTTGAGTATCTCTTCGAATTGAAGCAAAACAAAGTTTACACACACAAACAATACAAGTTCATTGACAGAGTAGTTCTTTATACAAACAATGGAAAATGTTATAGAATAGCAGTCTTTGCTGAACCAAAATATTTTCATAAAGCAAAGAAAGTTGGTATAACCGAGATGGTGAAAGTTCTTGAAGCAGACAAAAATATAACAACAAAACTGACCGATATTTCTAAAGGTAAGTTTATAATACAATTTTATGTCAAAACTGGCGTACTGTCAATATTTGACGGAGAGAAGTCAGTTCAAGAACAACTTACTGACCTGCTGCCAAAATCTGCTCGATGGAAGCTGTCGTTATACCAATCTGAGGAGCCCCAGCAGGTTTCATCGAACGAATTTTCAAAAGAGCATCTTCCGTGAAAAGTGCTATTGGTTTTGTAAACTTCTTGCTTTCAATTCATTTGACCGTCTCTGTCACCAGTATATTGTATTTGAACTGTACCAACAGTTGAAATACCACCCATAAAGTCTTCTGAGTCAGCAAATGGAATGCCAAGCCAAAAGTTTGAACGGTCTCCATTTGTATATTGAGTGTTTTGAGCTCCTGTATGAGTCCATACTTTCACATATGGCATAATAGAACTTTGCATTTCAGGGTTAATGGTTGTTGTGAAGTTGTTGTTAAAGTTCATAGCATCTAATGTCAAGTTGTATGACCTCATATCCTCAACTGTAGAATATTCTTCTCTTGGATAGTATTTGCCATCTATGTTTATATGGTATTTAATACCAGGGTTGTAGAAGCAAGAATAGTCATTTATAGTTCGTCTGAACAGTACAAACATAGTATCTGCATGTTTCATTGCAGTTGTTAAGGCAATATCTGTTCTTGCACCTGGGTCAGCACTTTGGTTTCCAACTTCACCTGCAAAGTCTTTGACAGATATTTGGTGTATAGGGAACATAAGTGGAACTGCAATATATTTGGCAGCTAAAGCATTTGAAATATCTGGGTCCAAACATATAGACTGCAAGTCTGCTTTCTATTCTCTTGCATTCAAACTTTTCGCATGTGAACTTAACTGGGTCCCAAGCAGTTCCAGCAGCATTGAAGTAGTAGTTTACTTCAGTGTTGAGGTTTGAGAAACCAAAGTCTAAGTCAACTTTGTCTTTGCAAAATTCGGCGAATGACGTTTGATTTGCTCCCTTTACGTCTGTAAGAGTGAATGGGTCTTGTGTTGGTGCAATGACTAAGTTATTTTTGCTTGGAGTAAGTTCGATAGAAATTTTTCCTGCCCAGTTTGGCAAGTATCTTAAAAACCTGAAGATGAGGAAAGATGACAAAGGAACTCTAAGTTTCAGTTTTACTTTGGTTACTGCTGCTGCAGTTTGTCCAGAAAGGTTAACATAAACTCCTGGAACGTTAGGGTCAAGTCTTCTTATTTTCTCAATAGTTGCATACTGGTCTGTTTGTTCTCTAGCTTGTGGTTGTACTGAGTTTCTCAAAGCGAACCATTCATAGTTTGCCCAGGTTACTGTTTGAACTAAGTCAGAGTTAGAATATATCTTATATCCCATGAAAACTTCTGGAGCATATTGGTATCCGACATAGAAAATTCCATTGCAACCTTTCTTGTCAGACAACTTGGCAGAAGGTTTTATTTCAATGTCTTGTTCCACGTATAAGAAAGAGTTGTCAATAGAAATATATGAAACCTGTCGCAAGCAATATCTACTGTTGTTGAAGAACCTTCTCCAAACTCACCTACGTTTCCATAAGAAACAGCAGTTGTATATTCGTAAGTTCCAGGAACTATTTCTGACCTTCTAATGGCATTGTCGCATTCGTTATACCATTCGGAAACATTTCCATTCATAGCATCCAAAACTGTTGGCGTTATATTCTGAGCGGCGTACATTTCATATGAGTAAAAATATAGAATAGTTGGATTTATATGTCATAATAGAACCCACGTGGACCAAGCTTTACTTTCTTCCTGACTGAGTTTTTAACTCTTCTTTTTCCTTCATTGCCCTCTGCTTGAAGTTTGTTGCATCTTTGCATTATGTTCATCTAGTATGTTGCAAATTTCCCATGTCCTTTTTGCCTTTTGGCTCTGGTCGCCCATCTCAGGTAACCTATATCCTAGAAGAGTTTGTCATAGTCTGTATTTGAGTCTTTGCGTATTGTTTGCATGACTCTTTCCTGAGTTTTCTGGTTCAAGCTCTTCAAACAGTGCCTGTCCATATGGAATATGCTCGTTTCCAAATATATGTTTTTGTAGCCATTCTGGTTTTCTTTCCATGTTACCAACTATATCTTTTGTGAATGGAAAGCTTCTACCCAATCTTTCAGTCTTGCGTCGTTTATTTCTGTAGTTGGTTTTATTTTGTCAAGGAACATTTTTCAATACTAACATTCATCTGTACTGTCCATTTGAGTTTTCTTAAATATTCATCCCTTCTCAGTTCATTGTCTGCAAAGTAAGTTTTTATGACATTTTGTAAACTTTCGTTTGCAAGGTCATGTACAATAGGTTCTCTTCCTTCTCCCTCCCTAACTTTCTTTCTAAACTCTTCACCAAATATACCATCTCTATGGTTCTGTGTAGTTCTTTGAGATAAATGTTCTAGAACGTCAGGTTTATATTTCCATCAGCCATGTTCATTTCATACTGGTCCAAAATATCTGCATCTTTCATATCTTTCAATGGCATTAAAGCCGCGCTGAAAATACCAGCTATATCTGGTTCACCATTGACTTCCATTGCGTCTACAACTTCTTGGAATTGAGGTTGTAAGTTTATGAACCACCTATCCGGATTAGCTTTATGACCCCATCTCATTGTAGTTCCATCGTCTGCAGAAACAAAAGTAGGTTTGTTTCCATCTTGGTTAGGTTCTGAATGAACTTTAAACAATGTTCATTTCTATATGTTTTCTTGAAATTTAACCTTTTATTTTCACCGAGTTCATCCGAAGATTGAACGTTAAATGCTCGTAAGTAAAAAGGGTTGTTGTATTTGTGTACATTTTCTTTCAGTGCTTCCATTCTATGCTGAATATTTTCATCTGGTGCTGGAGTCTTTTGTATGTCGGCAAACATTTTTCGATATTCTTCTACTATGTCAGCCGAATTTTTTTTAGACTCTTGGAAATATTCCATATTCTCCGCATACTCTTGTTGAGGGTCAAGATTTTTCGGCTGTTCCAAATCTTCATCTAGTTCTGTGAAGTTAGTTTCCAAAGGAGTGACTTGTTCGTTTCCTTCAGGCTCTTCTAGCTGTTGTTGCTGAACTATTTCTTCCATGTCTGGTTGTATCTGAACTTCTTCCTGTGGAGTTTCTTGTACCTCATCTGCTGGCATTTCATATATTCCGAGACCGTTTTTCAACAATTTCCCTATCTACGTCATCCGCATTCATAAGCTTTTGTTCTTTCGTTCCGTCTCTATTTTTTACGCGTTTCATGACGAAAGTTGAATTGTCATTTAGCTCTGACATCAAATATCTCGGAGTAAATTCATCCATGTCATTTGGATGATATGCTATTAAATCATATCCCTTAGCGAGCTTGTATTTTCCAGGTTTGAGATTATATCCGTTTTGGTGCTGAGCCATAAAGCTAAATAGGTTCGGGTCAGTATTTCCATCCTTGAACTTTCCAATAGCTTCTTTATATCTGTCACTAAAGTCAACAGTATCTGGGAAACCACACTCTTCTTTAAGCATTTTTAAGAATTCTTGGTTTCCTTGTTCTCTACTTCTTTTATGTCCTTGCTCTGTTTGTGGTTGTTGTTGTGCAGGGTTTTGAACTGTTGGTTGCTGTGCTGGTTGTTGTGTTGGTTGTTGTGTTGGTTGTTGTGCTGGTTGTTGTGCATGCCTGTGTCTGTGTCCATGTGACGATGTAAATGTTCTAGGTAGTCCTGGTGCAGGTGCTTCTCTTGGAGGGTTTGGTGGTATATAAGTTCCACCAGCTGGCACATATGTTCCATCTGCAGCGTAATGTCCTACCTGACTTTTCGTTTTTAAGAAAGCATTTACTAGGTCTGTTTTGGTCTGTTGTAACTCTTTTTCTTGACTTTTCACAACAGTTGCTCTAACGGCGTCATAGGCACTTTGAACTGCCTGTCTCGTTGCTGCATCTGTTATTTTCGTCATATTTTGTGCTACTTCTTTTAACTCTTTGTCGAAACCTTCAGACTTCAGTTTCTTTCCAGATGAGAAGTCGTTCACTTGTTTCACCTTACAATGAAGAGCTTCGAAAGCGTTCTTAAAGTCAGCATTTGTTAAAGTTTCATTTGAACTGTCTTCATCCGCTTGTATTTTTGTCCTTATTGACCCTATGAGTTGGGCTGCTTTTAGCGTTGGCTTGGGCATCTAACCAGTCATTGTTAGCTTTTATATATTCTGCGCTTTTCATTGCCTTTTGCATGGCTGCGTCGTTATTTTACTTTCTTGTGCTAAGTTTTCATACTGTACGGTTTGGTTTTGCAACTGTAAAAGTTTTTCTGCCTTTACATTTGCTTCAACTTCTTTTTTATACTCATCGCTATCCATATATGTCTTCAGGGCTTTTTGTTTTATTTCTTCATCTTTCAGTACTTTATATTGAGTAGTATGGTTTTTCAAATTTATGACATCTTGTTCCATTTTTGCTACTTCTGCTGCTTTTTCTGACACTTTTTTCGCATATTCCTCTGTACTTAGTTCTTTCAGTTGTTCTTCTTTCTTCTTTTCTCTACGTTTAACTCATTGAGTTTCTTTGTGTGTCTGTCATATTCTAGTTTCTTTTCGTTTTCACCTATTTGCTTCTGTATGTCTATGTTTGACTTTTTGACATCTGTTATTTGATTTTTGAGTGAACTCAAATTCATTTGACTTTGAGGGTTATAAATGCTGTTCCGTCTGCAGCTCCACCATAGCCTGCCATTTTCGCTAAAAGTGCCGCTCTTAAACCTCCACTCTGTGCACCAACAACTCGGTTTAAAAGCATAGGATTGCTTGACATTTGTTGCAACATAGTGGGGTCATTCAGCATTTGTTGTTGCAATTTTTGTTGTGGTGTTAGTCTTACTATTGATGTTTCAATGCTCTCTTCCTCTTACGTATATTCTTACGTAGCTTACGTGGCATTTTTAAGTGAAGTTAAAAAGCGGTTTTTGACAGATGTTTTATTGTGACTTCTTCGTAAAGACTTTGTTGAGACTTCTTCGTAAATGAGTGTAAATGACCCAAAAATATATTTTAGGGTAGAAGGTTAGATATAACCTCTTTTCTAACCTCTTTTCTCCCTTTGAATTTTCATGAATTTCTTCGTAAAGACTTTGTTAAGACTTCTTCATCTAATTTCTCATGAACTTTCTTGTCTATGTTTTGTTGAGATTTCATCGTAAAGACTTTGTTGAGATTTCTTCGGTAAATGACCCTAGTAGTATATTTTTGTGTAAATTTCATGAAAATTCGGTAAGAGGTATATATCTAACCTTCTACCCTAAACATTTTTGTCTGATTTTACGAAGAAGTCTTGACAAAACATTTACGAAGAAGTCTTGACAAAACATTTACGAAGAAGTCTTGACAAAACATTTACGAAGAAATCTTGACAAATTCAAGAGGGTAGAAAAGAGGTTAGAAAAGAGGTTATATCTAACCTTCTACCCTAAACATTATTTTTGTCTGATTTTACGATGAAGTTTTGACAAAGTCTTTACGATGAAGTTTTGACAAAGTCGTTACGATGAAATCTTGACAAAGTCTTTACGATGAAATCTTGACAAAGTCTTTACGATGAAATCTTGACAAAACATGAAAAACATATATAATTTGTGAAAAGCTCCTGGAAGACCCGTATATAAGAACTTCATTTATACTAAACATCTTCAGGGCTAGAAGGCACGAAGTGCCTGGAAGCCCCACTACCTTTTTTTTTTTTTTTTTTTTTTTTTTTTTTTTATTTTATCTGTTCAATATTTATCTCATATAAAAATTTGAAATACTTAATCAAAATTTCTATGTGTTTGTTTGAAAGAGATCGATAGCAATTCATATATCTTTTGAATTTGCTAATTGTTGGTGATGGTACTATTATTATTAATTTTTTATTTTTATTTTTATTTTTTTATTTTTTATTTTTTTTTTTGATAATATACTATTTAGATTTATACATTCATTCAATATTATGAAATAAATATTTCTAAATTGATCTGATTAATTTTTCATTAAAGTTATATTATCACCAAATAAATTTTCGAACCCTTAGAGTCATAGTTCAATGGTAAGAGTCATAGTATAATCGTAAAGTCCATTGGTTCGAATCAAGGGGATTTTCACCACTTTTTCTTTTTTAAAATTTCAGAGGTTTTTTTTAAGGTTCTCGCTGGCGACCCCCCGTTCGTCGAAAAAAATTTGATTTTTGCTGGCGACCCCCCAATCACCAATTTTTTTTCGACGAACGTGGGGGGTCGCCAGCGAGAACCTTAAAAAAAAACAGAATCCCAAAAAAGGTGACATTTTGGGTGTATCGTCTATCCCAGGGATAGAAAAATGACTTCACCTTGGATCTATAACAAATGTATTCAAAATTTACATCAATGATTCTTGAAATCATGCAATGTTACAAAGATTTTGGCACAACTTATACCACAAGATGAAATATTTTAGCTTTGCACAATATGTTACGCAGTAAATACGAATACACCCTTCATTCATTCAAACTTTTCCGGAAAATTTATTTCCTTTCTTTGCAAAAATTTCATATGAATTACATATAATTCAGCCTATACACCAATTATTGAAAAACGATCACTTAATTGAGAATAACTTACAAAAAATTCATCGTCGTTTCTCAAACTTTTTACATTCAATTTATTTTAGTTTTCATAAATGCAAGTTCACATAGCTCCATCAATTCTTTCGGCAGATTTTGCTACTCTTGCACAAGATTGCAAAGTTGTTACAGATGCTGGTGCTGACTGGATACACGTTGATGTTATGGACAATCACTTCGTTCCAAATTTAACTATCGGTGCACCTGTCGTTGCTTCACTTCGTAAGCACACAACAAGTTTTCTTGATGTACACCTTATGGTCGAGTATCCAGAACAGTATATTGAGCCAATGGCCAAAGCCGGTGCTGACCAATTTACTTTCCACATTGAGGCTACAAAGGATGCATCTGCTCTCATCGATGCTATTCATGCTAAAAAAATGAAAGCCGGTATTTCCGTTAAGCCAAAGACCCCTATTGAGTCAATTTATCCATATCTTGATAAGGTTGATATGATTCTTGTTATGACAGTAGAGCCAGGCTTTGGTGGTCAGTCCTTCATGGCAGATATGATGCCAAAGGTCTCTGCCTTGCGTAAGAAATGCCCACAACTCGATATCGAAGTTGACGGAGGCCTTTCTCCAAAGACAATCGAAACAGCCGCTGCCGCTGGTGCTAACTGCATCGTTGCAGGCAGTGCCGTCTTCGGAGCTAAAGATATCCCATTGGTTATCAAGCAGCTTCGCGAGCCAGTCGAGAAATACATCGCCGAAAAGTGGGCAAATCTTCAATAAATAGTGAATATAGTTAGTTACAGCTGTATTTCTTCATAATATATAATAATAAATATTATTTTTGCTTATATTGAATCTATACCTTGCATTTTCAATATTCACATGATAAAGAACTATCAATTAGTATAAATACTATGTCTTTTGAACAATATTGAATTTTTTTTCCAACAATAGATATCATGGCATAAGAATATGATCATCTCATTGATTTGGATGAGTGTATTCATTCCTGTAAATTATAGTGAGAATTATAAGATGTCTTCTGCGAAGATAAATTTTCAGAAAATGAAAGTCATGCTGAATTCATTTCCCAATGCTATGATGTATAACGCCACCGATAGAAACATTTGAATTTTTTATGATTCGACTTTATCCGAAATGAATGACCAGCTTGCTCTCAAAACCAAAATCTAAAAAGTGACAAATTTTCCATCAGATTCAACAAAATGGGGGAAATCACTGACGTTAAAGTTGTTTTGCTTGGCAACTCTGGCGTTGGAAAGTCATCACTATGCAGTAAGTGGGTTGATGATAAATTCGATCCTCAAAATGCTACGACAATTGGTTCTCACTTAAAACCAAAGAAAATCAAGCTAATGCAGCGCGAAGTCACCGTCACTGTTTGGGATACAGCTGGACAAGAGCAATATAAAAGCCTAGTTCCTCTTTATACTCGCTCAGCAAGCTGTGCAATCATTGTTGGTGATGTTAATGATGAATCCTCATTTGAAGATACATATGTATGGCAGTCACTCGTAATAGAGTCGAACAATGAATGCCCGCCGTTAATTTTGGCTTTAAATAAAGTTGATCTCCTCACAGATGAATTAAAAGCTAAAATGGAGGGAATAGTATCAAAATACAGCCAAGACTATGACGGTTTATGCCTCTGCTCAGCAAAAACTGGCGAAGGCGTCGACCATGTCTTTGAAATTGCTGCTACTAAAGCAGTTGAGTTCGCAGACAAGATGAAACAGCAACAGGATGCAACAAACAGCTCCACAGGCGACAACTCACTCACTAATTCTAACAAAGGGAAAAAATCTTGTTGCTGACACCAGAATTTTAGGTTTTCTTGACTATTTCATACAAATTTTAGATTGTTTAACTGGAAGGCATTCTAAAATTATTCCTTGTTTGCTGTTATTTTCGAAATGACGCTTCCAAATTTTATTTTTCCCTTTTCCACAACAATTTTAGATACAAACCTAATTTTTGGTCATAACTCGTCTCATGTCTACATCCAGAATCATTTATTTTATTAATTTGCCATTTTGATTACGAATAAATATTTTCTATCCTTAATACTTATTTTATTTTCAACTTTCTCAAGTGCTTTGATGAAGATTGCGCTAATGCTAATTCATAATTCATATGAATCACATTCAAAATGCTATATTTTTGGAAATCATCTTGATTTATGGCTATATTGTTGTAGATGGATACATATAATGCTACACAAAGAATTAATAACATGATTTATATCATTGTAATTGATTGTTAACCTTTAAATAAATAACTTTTGCATATATATTTTGTTATTTATTATAAATTACGTATAATCAGGCAGTATTCGATTTAATTATATTGGCCGAACAATTTATGCAAATATTCATCTTCAATCAGTCATTAATAGCATAATATTTGTCCGGCTTTTTAGCCATTAAATTTTTTTGACAATAAAATCTGGCCGGCCAGTTTTCCTTTGAATTTTAATTCATCAAAATTTTGTCATGATATTACTTCATTTTTAAAGATGTTTGATATATTCGAGCACCCACTCTACTATAGAAGAGTCCCAACATTCTTCCAAGTTGCACAAGCAATTAGAAGACAAAGAATGTTAGAAGATCTAATGTTCTCGGATTTTGAAGTCCCAGAAATCTACTTCTATGTCAAGTCTAATGAAGCCAAACATAATAACAAGAAGAATAAGAAATCAAAGGCACAAAAGAAATCTACTGAGGCTCAAGAGCATGATGAAGAAGATGAATCAACAACTGTAGAGTCTCCAAAGGAAGAACAGCCAAAGACAGAAGAATCACCAAAGGTTGAATCAAGCCAAGCTCCTGTTGCTGAAACAACAGTAGATGAGAAAGCAAATACAGAATCTCAGAATACAAACGAAAGTGAGAAACATGAAGAAGTAGAAAAACAAACAGAAAATAAGGAAGAAGAAGCAAAGTCCGAAGAAATCCCAATCCATGTTGAATCTCCTAAGATTTCACATTCTTTCTCTGAAGATATTCCTAGATTAGAAGAGCCTGAAGGTCATTCAATTAAGCATTCAAGCTCAGAAGAACTTCCAAAGTTAGAAGAGAATGAAAAAGAAGAGAAAACTGAAGAAAAACCAAAGGAAATTATAGAAAAGAAGCCAGAAGAATTAGTTCCAATAGATGATGATGATAATTACACATGCGAGACAAGAACTGTTACAAAGAGAGGTGGATTTAAGCATGTTATCAAGACAGAACGTAACGAAGAAACAGGAGTTATTATCGTCACAGAAACAAGAGAAATAGGAACTAAATCAATGACACTTAAAGGTGTAATATATCCAGATGGTGATGTAGAAGAATTCGAATCGAAGAATGACCTCAATGATAATGATTTAGAAGAATTCAAGTCAAATTGGTGCAAAGCTTTCCCAAGCAAGTAAAATCAATAATAAATGTTAATATTTGTTAATTAAAATGAATTTTTAGTGTTATTTTAAGGCACCTGGTAATGAAAAGTAATTCGAAAATTTGATTTTGAAAAGTTCCTTTACTAAGAGAGAAAATAATGAACAATCACTGAACTGCAATGAAATATGACACATTTCACTCTAAAGAGCTTATCTATTGAGATTACAAATGATCATTTGTAGATTGAACATTTCTCGTAAATGGTAATGATGAAATTGTTTCTTTTCTTCCAAGGCAATAGTTTGGGATAGTGACGCCGATCGAAGTTCACCTTCACTGAGAGAAAAATTGTTTACAAAAACAACAACAAAATAATGCGTTCAAATTGTAAATTTTACAAAAATTTTAACTTTAAACCTTTCAAATAGCATGTTCAGATTAATATTTCAATTTCTTAAAATATTAAATTTTTGCAAAATCGTTTTTTCAGTGTGTATAAAAAAAAATGAATGATGGTAGATCTCAAGTTTCCAGTGAAACAAACCTTCTCCAGAAGGTTGGTTTCGACAATAATAACAGAATCGAGCAAAGGCTTGCAACTGTTATTAATAGAATGAGATCGAACTACATCATTTTGGCATATACGATGATGATCATCTCATTTATCCAATCCATTGCAATTGGCTTCTATGCCACTTCAAGTGAAATGTTATCCTCGAACAAATACACAAATACAGTATATGTTTTTCTGAAATTTTTTATTTCATTAGGATCATTATGGAGTGGTAGTTCAGAAAAACATGCAAATGAAGTCATAATTATCGTTTTTTGTTGCATTGTAGTGATGTGGCTCGTTTTTTATGCCATTTTCAGCATTATGTACATTTCAAAGAAGTCATTTTCAACATTTATCGTATATTTCCTACTTTACATTGGTTTTTACTGCTTTTCCATTACAACCATCTGGGCTGGATCAGCTACAGGGTACTTTGTCAAAACAATTATTCATACAAAAGAAGCTTACACTACTTTTTCATATGTATCCTTGATTTGTTTCATTATTTTAGCTTATATATCATATTTCATGGACAGAATATACCAATCATCACCAGATGTTGACACAGTAGATAGATTTTCTTTTTGGCCTCAGAATATTCTTCCAAGGGTCTATAGGACAAATACTAAGTACTTGATGTCGATCTTACTTGAGCTCTTCAGAGATTCCAAATTACAATACCTCGCGTTGGGAATTGATATTGTTTTAGCTGGTATCGGTATTTATATATTGCTTAGCTCCGAGACAACAGTTTATCCTAGTGGAAAGGTAGTTTTATCAGCAGAATACGTTACAATCATAGTTTCTCACATATATTATATTATTTTCAAAAATGTTAAGATGAATAACATTTTATGCTTCTTCCTTAACATATTTACAATCATTATAGTCATTGCCATCATTGCTTTTCTCGTTCAAAGGTTCTCAAAAATTCATATTGATTTATTATACTCAAAATTCGAGAACCTTGTTGAAAACATCAACAATCCAACACAGTGCATTACCATCATCAAATTGGGCATCGTATACAACGCTCCGTGCATTTCTAACCATACATTACTGAATTGGACGATAAACAGATGGCCGAACAACCAAGACCTTCAGCTACTTATTGCTTTCATTTTCTACCTACTGAAAATGAAGTACAGAGAGATTTTGGACCTTGTTTCAGTTTGTGTCGATTTAGCTCCTCTTTCATCGTACAACAGCCTTCTATTCTACCAGATCTTCAACAGGCTGCCAACGAATGAGGCCCAGCTTCAAAGACAAGTCGAAGATGTCAAAAGATTATATGAAATTCCGAAAATTTCTTTGAGAAACTTTTGGGATGCGATATTAAGGCATCACAACGATGAAGCTCTTCATCAATGCCTTCTTTACCACAACAATATTGATAATATCAACCAGTTATTCGCAAATTTCATTTTTGAACACCCTTCTTCTGATTGTGTCCTCGAAGAATACGTTAATTTCAGTCGTAACATATCAGGAAACAGGATTACAGCGACTGCTACTGAACAAAGGCTTCTTAAACTAAAAGATTCTCATGATGAGCTTCCAGAAAACAATGAAGAGTCAATTGCACAGATCTCCAGGCTTTCTACAATCAAATCATCTGTTTTCATCTCAGAATTTTCAGAAGCACATATCGATATTGACAAAACAGACCATGGAATACAATCAGCACTGAATGCAAGACCAATGTACTGGCCAATCAGATTTTTTGTTGTTGCTATATTGATTTCCATCATTTCTTTGGGATTATCAATTGCTGTTTATATCATTTCCAACAAACACATTGACAGAGTTGATGATCAAGTGTTATTAATATCTAATCTCCATAAATTAATACATGTTACATGCAAAATCTTATTTGCAACTCTTTCATTTCCAACACATAACGCAACAGTCCATGCAGATCCAGAATTCAACCTCGCAACAGAACGTGCTAATCTCAATGCACTCACAAACGAATTCGATACATTGATTTACGACTCATTCCAAAACTATGACTCATTTCCTTTGGCTTATCTCCATTCATGGGTCGAATCAAAGATCGAAGCACCTGTTTTGAGTCCGGAAGAACCAATCGATCGAAATCTTACTTATATTGATATAATGCGTTTGTACCAAATTTCAGCACGAAGTCTATCAGCGACGAGTGAGAATTACATTGGAACACAAGAAGATCCATCATCATCCATTGAACAATGCGTTTACTTTTATCCGGCAATTTCTAAAGCATTACAAAATCAAATCAAAACACTGAAAGATTTGATAAATAATGAGAAAATCCCTGCACAACGGAATGTTTATATTGTTGTTATTGTTGGTGTTGGCACTTGTTTCTTAATTGTTTGTATCGCATTACCATTTATCATTGTTGAGATCAAGAATGAATTTAAATTCTTGATTTCTCTTTATTCGACTGTTCCTACTAAAACAGTTACAAACATTTTAGGATTACCACAAGAATACGAAGAATTCGATACAACACTTTCAGACAAAAAGAAAGATGCAGACCATCTCTCATTCACAGACATGAAAATGCATTATGTCATCATTCTTATGCTCATGGCTTTCATCATTATCATGTTACCAATCATTTCATTTGTTACATCATTTATTTCGCACACAAACCAAGCTTCTTTTGTCATTGATTCCATGCAAGTTTCTAGTGACATGATTTCATATTTAGGATATATTTATTTATACGCGTATGATTTAATTGGTGATTTTATGCATCCGAACAAAACATCCATGGAAGAAGATTTCAAAGAAGCAGTTACAGCCATGATTACTCGATACAACGAATTGATCTTTGGAGGCACAGATGACCTTCAAGACGGATTTATTTTCCAGAAGAACTATCAAAACTATTTGTTGGAATCTCGATGCCAATCATTAGTTGTTGGTGACATTCCTAATTCATCATGCATCACATATACAACAGCTGTTTACTTTTTGTTTGTTCATTGTTACAGATTATTAAAGATGGGAACTATGCCTAATAGTTACGACAGTTACTGGTGGATCCATTTCGTCGAGATTTCATATGATATATTGAATTCACTTTCACTTGAATTCTACAACCAATCAATGACAACAATCAACTCTATGATGGCAGGATCAAACGGTGTCTACAATGGATTTGAAATCCTTCTTTGTTTCATTCTTTTCTTCATCGAAGTTGTTTTGTGTGTTTTGTTCATCAAATACTCATTGACTCCATCAATGCGTGCATGTTTGGATCCAATCCTTGTTATGGATTTCGAATCAGTCAGTGAGTCACCACAAGTTGTTCGATTCTTGCAGGGTGAATATGACCATGTTTTCCGTAAAACAGCACAGAACACTAAACAGAAAGCAGTACAAGTCATCAGCCATATCAATGATTTCATTTCTGATGGCATTATTGCTCTTTCTCATGATGGAACAGTTATTGGAACTAACAGAAGATATCATGAGATGTTCAACAACACACCAATCGATGTAATTGGTCGTAATATCAGTGAGATCATCTCTAACACACAAAACCCTGTTTTCGATGCAATCGAACTTGTCAAACGCGGTGAATTAGTTAGTTCACAGTTAATTGACACAACATTGTTCACAGATGACGAACGAGAAGTTCCAGTTACAGTTAAAGTCATCTCCAGTGCAGAACATGGAACTAAAAACACATCATGTGCGTTAATCATTACAGATCGTTCTACAATTGTTGCACACAATGTAACATTAACACATGAGAAGTCTAAAATCGAACAGATGATTTATTCATTAGTTCCACGACAAATCGCTGTTTCTTTAGTTTCAGGAAAGCGTGATTTGACATTTGAAGTCAAAAACGCAACAATATTAGTTGCATCTGCAGTCAATTTCACTGACACAACTAGTGGAATGCAAGCCAAACAATCTGTTAATGTTCTGAACATCTTTTTGAAAGAGTTTGATTCTGAATTAGGATCATTCCCAACATTGACGAAACTTCATGCATTTGGCGAACACTACATTGTTGGTTCTGGTTTCTTTGAAGGTGATGGCACTCCAGAACAAGTTGCACAGAATGTTGTTAACTTTGGTAAGAAGATGATTCAGCTTGCACAAATGGTTTCTAATGTCAATTCACACCGTCTGCGATTCCGAATTGGTATCCACAGCGGTGGTCCTCTTCTTTGTGCAGTTTTGGACAACGGTGCACCAACATTTGAAGTCATTGGTCCAACGATGAAGACAGCACACACAATCGAACGATTGGGCAAAGTCGACAACGTTAATTTGTCACAAGAAACAGTTGATTTGCTATCTAACAGTGGCTTCACAGTTCAACAGTACAAATCTAAACTTATTGCCTACGGCAAAGCTACATATGTACTCGCAAATCCATAATTTCATTTTTATATTTTGTTATTTGTTTTGTTTTGTTTTTTGTTTATTTTTAATAAAATCAATATGAAAAATATCTTCTAATTTTTTTTTGGAAAAATATGGCTTTAATTACTGTTAGATACAAAATAAAACCATTCTCATTACTACCGAACTGTATTTCAATATTTAAATTTGTCTCGGAAAATAAAATCGATCATGTAATTTTTATTTAATGCACCGGTTTCAAAATTCGGCTCGAAGTATTCTCTCCATGAGCCAAATTCGAAATGAGGAAAAAATTATAAATCATATCAAATATATGAATTTTATTTAGTAGGATTTAAGTAATCTCTCGATCTACAATTACAAATATGAATAGGTTAATCCATGACTTATTTTTCTTTTTGACTTTTTCTTCGCAGCAATTGTTGGAAGGATTAATTAATGTAATTAAGAATGATCTTAATTCAGAGGCTAATCCATCTTGATCGTATGCAAGAAGATATACTTTGTATGTGCCTGCTGTAGAATTTTGATAAATTGGGAATTTGTAGTTTTTAATTAATGGACTATCATTTGGTAACGATTCATTACTTAACAAAACATTCTGTGTTTTGTTATAACTAAAATAAATGGAAATCTTAGAATTAAAATCAATATCTTTTATATAGAGCTTGATGTCGAAATGCTTTAATTGTTTAATCGTCAAAGAATCTGTTGGTTTTTCTAATATTTCTAAGATTGGTTGATTATATTTCAATGAAAATGTTCTAGTTTCAGAAGTTGTTTTGCTTAATTGATCAATTGCAGTTAGTTTAATATTATGAGAGCCTTGCTTCATAGTTTGTGGGAATGGACAATAAAGACTAAAACAATGTGATTTGCTGCTTTGAATTTTAATTGTAGTTGAATTTGCAACAATACTACTTCCATCAAAATATGCATTAATTTTGACTACATCATCACCATCAATATCTGTGACACAGCCATCAATCTTCATCGATTTGTTAATGTTGTGAATATATGTGTTGCCATTTGGTGTTGAGATTTGAAGCATTGGTGAATTATGATAGAAATAAAATGTTTTGATGACTTTCGAAGTGGTTGAACCTGTTGTAGAAGTTGCCCAAACTCGTAATTCATGACTAGATTCAGATAGCTTAGAAGGAATAGAAATAGATGCTGAAAATGTGTATGAGTACTGTGACTTTGATATGGTTGGCGTTGCTTGAACTTCTGTGTTATCAATACTGAATTTAATGGAAATGTCATATGATGAAAAGTCAGCATCACCTAATCCTGTTATTGACATCATTGTATCAATGTTCTTAAAATAGGAATCTTTTGCAAGATTGTGAACAGAGATGGATAATGAAGGAACATAAGTAAATGGGTAGTTTGTTTTTGCTGTTGATTTGCCATTATTGTCAACAGCCCAAATTGATATCGTATGCGATCCTAAACTAAAACCATTTTGGAATGAAATAACGAGAGAAAATGCATGATTGCTTGCATCATTAACAGTGATTTGTGTTGATTTAGAGATAGTAGAACTTCCATCAAAAGCAGAATTTACAGTTATGATTTCATCTGCATCTTTATCAGAAACTGTTCCTGATATTGTAATACTTGTATCAACATTTCTTGTATATTTTGATTTCGGTGTTGTTGATAATGAAATCATTGGGGTATTTCTCGCAAAACTGAATTGTTTTGATTGTTTTGTGGTTGATTGACCATTTGATAAATATATCCAAACATAAATTGTATGAGAACCTTCTTGAAAATTACTTGGGAAATTAACTGTTCCAGTGAATGTGAATGTACTATCTGGTTTTGATGTCTGAATATTTGAATTTGCATTTAAAGTTGTAGAATCTATTTGACATTTTATTGATATTGAATAATCTAAATCTGCCATTCCACTTCCACTAATAGTAATTGATGAATCTGTTGCTTTGTTATACGAATTCTTTTGGAGATTGTTAAGCGTGAATTCCAATGGAATAGCGAATGAAAAAGAAACCGAGACGATATTTGATATATGATTATTAATATCTATAATTTTGGCATTGAGTGTATGAGATCCGGATTTTAATGTTGAAGGAATTGAAACCGTAAACGGATAATTTGATGATTTTGTCATTGATTTGGGTGATTGAGATAAAGAATCAATCCAGTAGTATAGTGTAAATTGCGATTCAATGAGAATATCTATATACAATGTTGCTGATATTGTTGTATCTGATCCTTTTGTATAGGAATACTTTGAAATAATAATTTTCTGGAGTGAAACATAAATTGGCTGAGCACAATAACTGTAAAGAATATTATTGTCAAGAGAGGAAACAGTTCCAATAGAATAACTGCATATTCCAGTTGTCGTTTGGATATTTTGAATCGAATTATCTATTACGCATTTACTTATTGTTGTAGAAGATGTCGATAATCTGAAAATATATGGCCCAGAGTTACCGTTAAAAATACATTCAATGATAGAACAAAGTTGATTGCAATGAACAATTCCATATCTTTTTACAGAATTTGAGATGAAATTACTACGAAAAGCATCTACATTTTGTAATAAAATTATTGTCCATTGTGGTGTTCTATTTCCGTATGCTGTAAAATAAGATAATTTTGCTTGATTTCCATCTATTCCATCTATAGCTCCTGCACAGTTGCCAAATGAGCCAGTATTATGCGAGCTATTTGTATTAGTGATTATATGATTATAATTGTCATAAATTACGAAGGGACCAACATATGTTCCGCATTGTGAAAATGTTGAATCTTTAATAAGACATTTTAATGATACATCAGCTTTTATTGTTCTAGCGTAATCTAAATATCCAGGACCGGTGGAATACGAAGATTTAATGCAGCAAATTCTATAATGAACAGATGAACCATTACTCTGGAAAATGTTTCCACCAAAATCATATCCACCAGAATTTGAATCAAAAAGTGATTGAGCTACAAGCAATTTATCACTTTTGCTTCCATTGAGGCAAATAATTTGTGTTTTGAGACATGAAAATAAAATATCATGAACAAAAAATTGACCTGATAAAATATTAATTCTTTCCCTAGTTTTATGTTCATAACTGTATGATTGCCCTGGATAGTATTCATTCCACAAATCCTGTGGATAAGCACGACGTAATTGATTAACGAGTAGGGGTAATTTTAGCTAAAAGTGACACGCTTGTAAAAAGTGACACATCCGTGAAGGGTGTGATTACCGATCGGTAATTTCGACAGTTTAGAATTTAAAATTTTTTATGGAACTGTTGCGAGTTTCATAAAGAATTTAAGGAATATAAGCAAAGATTTGAATCAAAATCTTAGACCTAAGCCGATCGCTTCGCTCGCGGCTTTCTTTATTATTTTAAATTTGCATATTTCCATCAAAAGTTCATAAGGTAAAAAATTTCGTTTATATTATTGCAAAATAAAATCTTCATTATCAAAATAATATTAAATGATAATATAATATAATTTATAAACAACTAAAAAAAAAAAAAAAAAAAAAAAAAAAAAAAAAAAAAGGTAGTGGGGCCTCCAGGCGCGTTGCGCCCTCTAGCCCTGAAGTTTTTTTTTCTTGGGATGGGCCTCCAGGCGCGTTGCGCCCTCTAGCCCATAAAAAATTTTTGAGAGTCGTCGCCGTTGACTTTTTTTGTAGAGCACTCAAAATAGTATAACTTTGTCCGGACAAGTAAGGGTCTATCGTCGCTACAGGAAAAGTTACGGGCGTTCCAAGGAAGTATACTTTGAGAAGACTTTCCCCCTTATAGAATGAGATAGGACGGTTATTTTACAAAACTGACAACACTTTGACCGAGTAGTTTTTTGTGCTGAACAAATAGTGTCATATAAACATCTGTCAAAAACGCTTTTTAACTTCACTTAAAATGCCACGTAAGCTACGTAAGAATATACGTAAGAGGAAGAGAGCATTGAAACATCCAATAGTAAAACTGACACCACAACAACAGTTGCAACAACAAATGCTGAATGACCCCACTATGTTGCAACAAATGTCAAGCAACCCTATGCTCTTAAACCGAGTTCTTGGTGCACAGAGTGGAGGTTTAAGAGCGGCACTTTTAGCGAAAATGGCAGGCTATGGTGGAGCTGCAGACGGAACAGCTTATAACCCTCAAAGTCAAATGAATTTGAGTTCACTCAAAAATCAAATAAGATGTCAAAAAGTCAAACATAGACATACAGAAGCAAATAAGTGAAAACGAAAAGAAACTAGAATATGACAGACACACAAAGAAACTCAATGAGTTAAACGTAGAGAAAAAGAAGAAAGAAGAACAACTGAAAGAACTAAGTACAGAGGAATATGCGAAAAAAGTGTCAGAAAAAGCAGCAGAAGTAGCAAAAATGGAACAAGATGTTGTAAATTTGAAAAAACCATACTACTCAATATAAAGTACTGAAAGATGAAGAGATAAAACAAAAAGCCCTGAAGACATATATGGATAGCGATGAGTATAAAAAAGAAGTTGAAGCAAATGTAAAGGCAGAAAAACTTTTACAGTTGCAAAACCAAACCGTACAGTATGAAAACTTAGCACAAGAAAGTAAAAATAACGACGCAGCCATGCAAAAGGCAATGAAAAGCGCAGAATATATAAAAGCTAACAATGACTGGTTAGATGCCCAAGCCAACGCTAAAGCAGCCCAACTTATAGGGTCAATAAGGACAAAAATACAAGCGGATGAAGACAGTTCAAATGAAGCTTTAATGAATGCTGACTTTAAGAATGCCTTCGAAGCTCTTCATAGTAAGGTGAAACAAGTGAACGACTTCTCATCTGGAAAGAAACTGAAGTCTGAAGGTTTCGACAAAGAGTTAAAAGAAGTAGCACAAAATATAACGAAAATAACAGATGCAGCAACGAGACAGGCAGTTCAAAGTGCCTATGACGCCGTTAGAGCAACTGTTGTGGAAAGTCAAGAAAAAGAGTTACAACAGACCAAAACAGACCTAGTAAATGCTTTCTTAAAAACGAAAAGTCAGGTAGGACACTATGCTGCAGATGGAACATATGTGCCAGCTGGTGGAACTTATATACCAGCTGGTGGAACTTATATACTAGCTAGTGGAACTTATATACCACCAAACCCTCCAAGAGAAGCACCTGCACCAGGACTACCTAAAACATTTACATCGTCACATGGACACAGACACAGGCATGCACCAAAACCAACAGTTCAAAATCCAGCACCACAACAACAACCAGCACAACAACCACCTCCACAACCAGCACAGCAACCAACAGTTCAAAACCCTGCACAACAACAACCACAAACAGAGCAAGGACATAAAAGAAGTAGAGAACAAGGAAACCAAGATTTCTTAAAAATGCTTAAAGAAGACTATGGTTACCCAGATACTCTTGACTTTAGTGACAGATATAAAGAAGCTATTAGAAAGTTCAAGGAAGGAAATACTGACCCGAACCTATTTAGCTTTATGGTTCAGCACCAAATGGGATATAATTTCAAACCTGGAAAATACAAGCTCGCTAAGGGATATGATTTAATAGCATATCATCCAAATGACATGACTGAATTTACTCCGAGATATTTGGTGTCAGAGCTAAATGACAATTCAACTCTCTTCATGAAACGCGTAAAAAATAAAGACGGAACGAAAGAAGAAAGGTTTATGAGTCCGGATGACTTAGATAGGGAACTTGTTAAAAACGGTCTCGGAATATATGAAATGCCAGCAGATGAGGTACAAAGAAACTCCACAGGAAGAAGTTCAGATACAACCAGACATGGAAGAAATAGTTCAGCAACAACAGCTAGAAGAGCCTGAAGGAACGAACAAGTCCCTCCTTTGGAAACTAACTTCACAGAACTAGATGAAGATTTGGAACAGCCGAAAAATCTTGACCCTCAACAAGAGTATGAGGTGAATATGGAATCTTTCCAAGAGTCTAAGAAAAATTCGGCTGACATGGTAGAAGAATATCGAAAAATGTTTGCCGACATACAAAAGACTCCAACATCAGATGAAAATATTCAGCATAGAATGGAAGAACTGAAAGAAAATGTACACAAATACAACAACCCTTTTTACTTACGACCATATAACGTTCAATCTTTGGATGAACTCGGTGAAAATAAAAGGTTAAATTTCAACAAAACATATAGAAATGAAACATTGTTTAAAGTTCATTCAGAACCTAGCCAATATGGAAACAAACCTACTTTTGTTTCTGCAGACTATGGAACTACAATGAGATGGTCATAAAGCTAACCCGGATAGGTGGTTCATAAACTTACAACCACAATTCCAAGATGTTGTAGACGCAATGGAAATGAATGGTAACCAGATTTAGCTGGTATTTTCAGCGCGGCTTTAATGCCATTGAAAGATATGAAAGATGCAGATATTTTTGAACCAGTATGAAATGAACATGGCTGATGGAAATATAACACCTGACGTTCTAAAACATTTATCTCAAAGAACTACACAGAACCATAGAGATGGTATATTTGGTGAAGAGTTTAGAAAGAAGTTAGAGAGAGAAGAAGAGAACCTATTGTACATGACCTTGCAAACGAAAGTTTGCAAAATGTCATAAAAACTTACTTTGCAGACAATGAACCGAGAAGGGATGAATATTTAAAAAAACTCAAATGGACAGTACCAAATGAAATGTTAGTATTGAAAAACATGTTCCTTGACAAAATAAAACCAACTACAGAAATAAATGACCCAAGCCTGAAACGTGGGTAAAAGCTTTCCCATTCACAAAAGATATAATTGTAACATGGAAAGAAAACCAGAATGGCTACAAAAACATATATTTGGAAACAAGCTTATTCCATATGGACAAGCTCTGTTTGAAGAGCTTGAACCGAAACTCAGGAAAGAGTCATGCAAACAATAAGCGAAGACTCAAATACAAACTATGACGAAATCTTTCTAGGATATAGGATACCTGAGATGGGCGACCAGAGCCTAAAGGCAAAAAGGACATGGGAAATTTACAACATACTAGGTGAACATGATGCAAAGATGCAACAACTTGAAGCAGAGGCATGTTACCAAAAGCGACACCAAAGAAGAAGAGAAGAGTAGAACAAAGTGAAAGTAGTGAAGAAGTAACTTCATCTAGTGAAAGTAGTGGCAATGAAGGAAAAAGAAGAGTTAAAAACTCAGCCAGGAAGAAAGTAAAGCTTGGTCCACGTGGGTTCTATTATGACAAATAAATCCAACTATTCTATATTTTTACCCATATGAAATGTACGCCGCTCAGAATATAACGCCAACAGTTTTGGATGCCATGAACGGAAATTTCCGAATGGTATAACGAATGCGACAATGCCATTAGAAGGTCAGAAATAGTTCCTGGAACTTACGAATATACAACTGCTATTTCTTATGGAAACGTAGGTGAGTTTGGAGAAGGTTCTTCAACAACAGTAGATATTGCTTGCGACAGGTTTCATATAATTTCTATTGACAACTCATTCTTATACGTGAACAAGACATTGAAATAAAACCTTCTGTCAAGTTGTCTGACAAGAAAGGTTGCAATGAATTTTCTATGTCGGATACCAATATGCTCCAGAAGTTTTCATGGGATATAAGATATATTCTAACTCTGACTTAGTTCAAACAGTAACATGGGCAAACTATGAATGGTTCGCTTTGAGAAACTCAGTACAACCACAAGCTAGAGAACAAACAGACCAGTATGCAACTATTGAGAAAATAAGAAAACTTGACCCTAACGTTCCAGGAGTTTATGTTGACCTTTCTGGACAAACTGCAGCAGCAGTAACCAAAGTAAAACTGAAACTTAGAGTTCCTTTGTCATCTTTCCTCATCTTCAGTTTTTAAGATACTTGCCAAACTGGGCAGGAAAAATTTCTATCGAACTACTCCAAGCAAAAATAACTTAGTCATTGCACCAACACAAAGACCCATTCACTCTTACAGATACAGCTGGTGGAGCTGCCAGCATACCATTTGGAAAATGGTGCAAAGACAAAGTTGACTTAGACTTTGGTTTCTCAAACTTCAACAATGAAGTAAACTACTACTTCTCAGGAACAGCAGACAACAATACTGCTTGGACCCAGTTAAGTTCACATGCGAAAAGTTTGAATGCAAGAGAATAGAAAGCAGACTTGCAGTCTATATGTTGGACCCAGATATTTCAAATGCTTTAGCTGCCAAATATATTGCAGTTCCACTTATGTTCACTATACACCAAATATCTGTCAAAGACTTTGCAGGTGAAGTTGGAAACCAAAGTGCTGACCCAGGTGCAAGAACAGATATTGCTTTAACAACTGCAATGAAACATGCAGATACTATGTTTGTTCTTTTCAGACGAACTATAGGGTGTCCAAAGGTGCGTTTAGCACAGCGCTCTATATGAGACTATTAAAGGAGATATATGCTGATTATAAATATATAATAAAAAATATGAATATATGTATATGATGAGTATGTTGTATTTTGGCGCCATGCCGGGATATAAAATGAATTTTGAGACAAGAGGCGGTTTCGCGGGAAATTTTGGCGGGATTTTTTTCATTTTTTTAATGAATCATAAAGAAAACATCCTCGCTCTTGCAAAAAAATGCAAAGACTGTAAAAAATCTACGAGACATTGGTAAAATGCTTCGGTATGGATGCTCCTAGCTATTCCACTGTAACGTATCATGTTAGGATGTATCACTTCATGAACAAAAAGGCGCCCATCATAAAAATTGACAAAAAATCGCCGGATCAAAGAAAATCAAAGCAATTCTTCAAGCGCTAGATGAAGACCCAAGAGCATCACTCAGAAGGATAGAGGAGATGACAAAGATACCACGTACAACAGTCAGTTATTATCTGCACAATTATTTGAACTACAAACTAGCGTATACACGTTGGGTTCCGCACAACCTTAATTCAGTTCAAAAAATCTAGAGTCCAATCTTCGAAAGAGCTCCTCTCTATATTGGGTGCGTATCAATCCAAGAAGTTTCGCTTTTAGTAACAGGGGACGAGTCTTGGTTTCATATGCAACAGAAGCCAAAATCATGTGGATCCCGAAGGATGAAAATCCGCAAACATTCCCGAAGAAAAAAATTGACACACCAATGATGATGTTGTCGGTTTTGGCGTGAATGACATCATCGCAATTGATATTCTTCAAAAACCTAATACGATGAATGCTCAGTATCTAATTGACAATGTTCTTACTCAAATTATCAATTTGATGAGTTTGAGAAATCCAAAAACAAAAACAAAAGTTTGCAATTCATTTTGATAATTCATTCACAAAAGTCATAAGGTAATGAATTACTTGGTGGAAAACAATGTCAAAGTTGTTCCAAACCCAATTTATTCACCTGATATTGCACCCTCTGACTTTTATTTATTCGGCACGCTAAAAAGAGAGCTGAAGGACGCGAATTCGCGAGTCCAGATGATCTTGAAAATTTTGTAGAGAGCAATTTGAGCAATTTTCTTATGATGATTTAAGCGTGTCTTTTGAAGCCTGGATCGATCGCTGCGAACGCGTGATTGAATCAATGGTGATTATATTTAAATAAACTTTATATATATGTAACTTGTTTATTTCTATTCGCAGTATTCAGGTTTGTGCTAAACACACCTTTGGACACCCTATATAAATGATATTCTTGTTTCTACAACCCGGTATTAAATATCATATAAACATAGATGGCAATATTATCCAAGAGAAGAATATTCTACAGTTGAGGATATGAGGTCATACAACTTGACATTAGATGCTATGAACTTAACAACAACTTCACAACAACCATTAACCCTGAAATGCAAAGTTCTATTATGCCATATGTGAAAGTATGGACTCATACAGGAGGTCAAAAAACTCAATATACAAATGGAGACCGTTCAAACTTTTGGCTTGGCATTCATTTGCTGACTCAGAAGACTTTATGGGTGGTATTTCAACTGTTGGTACAGTTCAAATACAATATACTGGTGACAGAGACGGTCCAGATGAATTGAAAGCAAAGAAGTTTACAAAACCAATAGCACTTTTCACGGAAGATGCTCTTTTGAAGATTCGTTCGATGAAACCTGCTGGGGCTCCTCAGATTGGCATAACGACAGCTTCCATCGAGCAGATTTTGCAGCAGGTCAGTAAGTTGTTTCTTGAAACTGACTTCTCTCCGTCAAATATTGACAGTACGCCAGTTTTGACATAAAATTGTATTATAAACTTACCTTTAGAAATATCGGTCAGTTTTGTTGTTATATTTTTGTCTGCTTCAAGAACTTTCACCATTTCAGTTATACAACTTTCTTTGCTTTATGGAAATATTTTGGTTCAGCAAAGACTGCTATTCTATAACATTTTTCCATTGTTTGTATAAAGAACTATTCTGTCAATGTATTTGTTTGTTTGTGTGTGTAAACTTTGTTCTGCTTCAATTCGAAGAGATACTCGAATACGTCCATCTTTTTATTCTAAGTAAATGTCATTTCCGAAAAATAGAAGCGTGAGTGTTTCAAAAGGTTTAATGGCGGTGGCAGATGTGAAGTTAAATTCACCAACTCAAACAAACAGTCAAAGTGTTATTGTCAATGTCAAAGACAGAGATGTTGAAGTGGGGAAACCATACGAAGACCAAGATGGTATAACAATTGTTCCTGTAAAAGAACAACCAACATACCCTGAAGTTAGCAGAGACTTAAGTTCTGTTGCAGATATTCGAAATGACTACCAACAACTGAAAGACAAACTTCAAACTCAGGAGAAGATTTGTCAAGCTTTAGGTATAATGTTAAACTTGGTCGAACACAACCCTGTAAAAGTGAACTCATATGTCATTGCACCTCATGAAGTTTTGAAAGAACTATTGAAACTTTTGACAGAGGCAGACGATATAAACATCAAAGAAATAGAACCCGACATTAGTTGCTGTGGTGTTTCATATAATGTCATTGACAAGATATACGTTATGAAAGGAGGTGAATCGTTGAACTTAAAATATAGTTTTCCCAGACGTTATAAAAATATTTGACGACCACAACATTTCATTAAAATTTATTTGCTAAGTAAAATGGCAGAAGAACAATGGTTTATACTATTACGACTAAAAACCCTGAGTCATATAATTCTATAACAACAAACTTACAAAGTCCTCAAGGACTTGTATTAACTTTGAAATATCTAATGTCATGAAATATGAGAACAAGTGGTTGTAAAAGTCAGATGTCAAAGTTTCTGCTAAGTCGTCAAAATATTCTGTATCTTGCATATGAGCTTCTGACGTTCTGACAACTACATATCTTCTGTCAGACTTTCTAACTTCATCGGAACAGCATTGTTTGAAACCATAATGAAATTTACAACATTTTTCACAAACTCTTTGGTCTTTATATTTTCTTTCAACAACTCCAACTTTGTCTGTTATAAGACCTCTTCAAAGCATCTGAGTTTTAAAACTTTTGTTGTATCTATACTTTGAAGTTCATTGCAAAACTATAAGTTTCATATTCTCTATTGAAGAGTTAAATTTACCGCAGATGTTTTAAGTTTGTCATATTAGGGTTCGAATAACCTTCTAACAGTTTGCATAAGATATCTGTAAAGAAAGTGTTCTTACCAGTTCCTTGTTTTCCAATTATAATGAGAGCAGTTTTCATCTTAGACTTGGATGTTGTAAAGATGTTTTGCAAACCAACATAAGATATACTCATAAACCTTTTCGTTTCCATTGCATATAATTTCTTTGACATGGTCTTAACCAAGCTTCTATAAATTTTCTTTTCCATTCTACTTGTTCGTATTTATATCCAGTGAAGATAGAATAGAAGTTTGGAGAAGTGTATAAGAACTTTATACCTCGAACTGAAAAATCTTCTAACTTTGACAATAAGATATCCCAAGCATCTAACATCTTCATGCCAACTTGTACGACTTTTTATTTTCTTAAGTTTCTGTTTACATTCTTGTTCTGAAACTATGTTGCTCTTGGTTGTTAAAGACAACATCCCATTCTTTCATAACATAACATTCTGGGCAGAGTCGACATAAATGACTAAACGTTTCAAATTCTCGACTGCTTTGTTATAGTCTCTAAATGGACACATATTTCTGAATGCTTGGAAGTCATAAAAATCTGAAACATCTATTCTGTACATTTTATAAAAATAAAAAAATAATTTTTTTATTCTTGAGCTATTTGTTGCATTTGTTGTTCTTGAGCTATTTTGTTGTTCTTGAGCTATTTGTTGTGAAGTTGTTCTTGTAATACAATACTTTCACCAGTTGCATCTTCCAATTCGAAACTTTCTGCCGTCATTGACAAATACATAGGACATAAAAGTTTTACAGGAACAAAGTTTGCGTCAACTAAGGTTAAGTTATTAGTTTGCTAAAGTGTTTGAGTTTACTAAAGCTGAAAACTCTGCATTCAATGAACAATAGGCAAACCAGCAGAGAATGTGTATTTATACGCATAAGTATCTTTTGGTCATAGTAGTTTCTGTCGACATTCGAATAACACTTTGAACCTAAGTTTGAAACAATATAATAAATAGTGTACTTAAAGTCAATGGAACAGACATTCCTTGTATGACACCTTTTCCTGTTATAGGAAACTGTTGGTAGATAAAACCAGATATAAGTTTTGTATTATAGCTCATATTGTTTATAGTAAAACTCAGTCGGACATCCAAACATAATGAAACCTGCTCTAGTTGCAGCACATGTTACACTCGTCCTTAAAAGTATTAAATAAAGTTCAACAAAACCTGTTGGTGGTATATCTGAGTAAGTATTTCAAAGGAGTATTTTTTACCATTCACAACAATAAAATCTTCTGGTGTCAAAAGAGCAAAACAGGCTTTAGTCGTCTATTGTGTTTAAGGTTAGTTTAC